>NC_056745.1:951075506-951248006 GCF_019279795.1 Protopterus annectens | reverse complement strand
TTTATCCGGTATAAAGTAATATCTGCAAATAAAGCCATCTTTTCTTGACTACCGTACCAGTCCTCCTTGAATTTCCCTTGGTTTCTTTGCCAGTGGTTCTAAATATAATGCAAATAAAGGGAAAGAAAACAGCCTTGCCTGGTTCCTCTGCTCAAACAGAAATTATCAGAGTGGAACCCACCCTCTTAATTTTCGCTTTGATTCATCATATATCCCCCTAATCAACCTTATAATTTTTTCATGGGCATGGAAATGCTTCCATTGCCCTGCTCATAAACTCCAAGCTTACTCTGTCAAATGCTTTCTCTGCATAAAGACCTACCAACAACAGTGCTATTTTCTTACATTCTGCTTCCCTCTGGATCATCAGTGTTCTGTTAATGTTGTTAAATATTTACCCCACCCTCCAAAAAACCCACATTGATCCACATCCAGAAATGTTGGCATCCTGTTTGCCATTCTTTTAGCCATTATAGTCATAAACACTTAATAGTCATGGTTTAGGATTTAAATGGGCCTATATGAAGCTGGCTCTGATGGGTCTTTACCCTCTTTAGGTATTACAGCAACCACTGCTTTCTTCTAGGATGTTGGTGGTGCTTCTGTTAAACAAAACCTTTCAGATCTTTTAGTTTTTTCCCCCTCCTAGCTTCTTAACTTCCACAGCAGTGCCATCTATTCCTGGGGACTTTCCTGTGGTTTGGTTATACATCACCAGTTTTATCGCCTCTCTTCCTATCTTGTTAGTAATTTAGCCTCCACTACCTCTAACCTTGGTATATTTAATTCTTCCATAAACATTCCCATTTGTACCTTTTGTTTTTCATATTTCTCTGCTTTACATAGACTTAAGTTTACAAAGAATTTCTAGTACTTCTACAGAATCTCTTATCTTCCTGGTTATAGGCTTCCTAAGCTTTGTGATGTCCCTTTCTATTTTATGTTGCCTGAGGTGGTTGTGCTTAAAGTTTTTATGGTCTGGAGTTATCAAAAAATAGTTGTAGTCTTTCTAAATTGATGCATATTATCAAGGTAATCCTTTATTTTCTATTTAGTGTTCTGCAATTGTTTTTCTTGTACTGAGATTCTCCCAATTTTGCAATACTTTAACCTTTTTTAGTCTCTCTAAATAATTCTGGTTACTTCTTAACCATATCTCTGTCTTTTATTTCCACCCTTTAAGCTCCACTTTAGCTAGGGAGTGTGATAAAATTACATTAAGAAAAAACTTTCTGTTGTCTCTCTAATAGCTCATGAATGATTTCCACTACCCATTCCTTTAATTTCTCTTTTCCACAGCTACATGAGAAGGTGTAATTGTCTCATTTTTTTCTTTTTTATTTCATAACTAAAATAAAAATTCAAGGTTATAATTGGTGCATTATCTGAAACAGTTGGATGTAAATGCACATGTTCCTGGGAAATAATATATTCTGTCTAGTGTAGACCAGGTTTTTATATCTTGGGGCATATGTAAATTCACTCTCAACTACTACTGAATTCACATCTTCCGCGACCAATATTTTAATGTATTTCTTCAAAAATCTACCTTTTGTTATATTTTAACTTCTGGGTCCTCCAGACACATATTCATTGCTGCAAACCAAATTCCAATCCCCACCTATAAGCAATATTCCCTGTTGAAAGCTGATTATTTCTCCCAGAATTTGCTTAAGCTCCATTTTAGCAGTTTTAGGTGGAATATTCATACATGTCAGTATAATCCTCCTCCTTTACCAGTAGACCCTTACAACTGCAAATCTACAATTATCTTTTTTTTATCCTCTCCCTATTGGAGCTGCTCTTGCAATTAATACAAGTACTCCTGTTTTCCTTTGTCCCAGGTATTCCAGTGAATAACTATCCCAGAAACATTTCTTTAGCAAATTCACATGTTCAGTTCTTTCCAGATGTGTCTCCTGTATCATGGCTATTTGCACTCTGCATTTTAATATAGTTCACTTTCTTTTTTATATACATCTGTAAGACCATTTACATTTACAGATAATATAGAAAGCATAAAGTTAATAAGTTATTCCAGCATTTTATGTGCAACAACTTTTTTGTTAAATATCTAGTTCCAGCTTTTGTATTACATGCATACCCTAATGTTTGGCAGGTTGATCTTTTTATAATTTCTTGTCATATCCATTTGAGCTTGTATCATAGCTTATAAATCTTTTTTGTTGAAATCCTTCAAAAAATGCGCACACGCCTCCAGTACGCCCTGAAATCCTAGTAATTAATACCAACACACACAACTATGTACATCTTCAAAAATTGAAATTTTACCATCCTAATAGGAGCAATTGTTCCAGACTGACTTCATACTTGGGTTAACCTAAAATTAAGGTGATCTATGCTAAGATGCATGGTACAGCCTGTGATTCTAAGTGCTGTTTTTTGTTTTGTCTAATCATTTACTCTCCCAGATTTGGAGAACACTAGAATGCTTTCAGAAAGCATCATCTCTTATCCCTTGAAAGAAATGAGTATTTTATTTTTATTGCTCTTTATCATGTTGTCTCCATGGAGACATGAGAACTAGATACAGTTGTTTCAGCAAGCACTTCTTTATTTGCTAGCCAATGTTCATTATTTATTTGCTTTTTCTTAAAACTAGTTGTAGATCAAGCCAAGAGCCTTAATACAGTCATTTCCCTATAAGATTGCAAAACGTACATCATTTTTTCTTGTATCCTGCTTTCTTTCTTTTTTTTATATTGTACTGCCTGCAGTTCTTAAAAATGAACAAGGAAAAAAAAGTTGCCCCTGTTTTTTTCCTACTTGCTTTACTGTCTCCATTAGTCTAAAATAACTGAGAATGTTTTACTTTATAGCATGCAGATTGTCATGCATTATAAAAACACTACTATTAAGAACAAAATTTTGTTTTACTTAAACGCTTTCCTTCCTCTTCCTGCCTCCTAAATGTTGTTCTGATCATTAATGACACGAAGTTGGGCATATGCTTTAGAGTCCCCTACAAGTTTAACAAAGTCATCCAATATTTCCAGGTTTTCTTGTTCTGTCATGTTTCACAAATATAATTAATGCTTTGTAATCCTGCACTTGTCAATTTCCGAGTTGATAGTTTTATTCCTGTTTATCTCCATCTCTCACATCCAGTCTCTGCTTAATTTTCCAACATACTCCTAGTTCTTCTAGTCAACTCTTGTGCTTTATGTGCCTCAAGTATTTTCCGTTGAAACATTGGAAATGGTTTTACTGACATAGTTTCTATGATCTTGATTACCAGAGAGGGAGCAGAATCTCCTTTTGTCTCATAACTCACTTTTTGTTGGACAAACCTTTGCATATTCTCATTAGCATGCTCTAGATCAAAAAATGATTGTCCCTCCAGGAAAGAATATTCTGAAAATAGCGGGGTACAGCAGCTTGAGTCTCATGCCTGCTTCTCAACATTCTCTGATTAGTGGAATAAATTTACTCCTCTTGTCATACAGTGAGTAATCATTTCCACAAAGACTCTGCTGTCTCCCACTTTTAGTACTTTGCCCTTCTGCCGCAGATTTGTATGAATCAACTCTTTTTGCTGGTAGGTTTGCATCCTTACTATTAAAGGTCTAGGTTGCTTTCTTGTGGCCAGGTTTGGAGCATACATATGATGGGCCCTTTTAATTAACAACTGCTATGGAATACCAGTCCAGTTGCTTATTTGTGCTTTCATAAAATTAATACAATCTGTTCCTTTCTGCTGTTCTGGTACAGCAGAGAATCTCAAGTTTTCACTGCATGCTGTGTCCCCTAATTCTATTATTTTTGAAACCTTTCTTTTTGAGCAGTCTCATATTCAGCCAGCCTTTTCTTCATTTTGATCTCTGATTTTTGCAGTTTTATCACCTCATTTAAATATCATTTTAAAGCTTCCTCCATTTTTCCAGTGTTGTTATTTGAGCTGATATATTCTTTCTGTGTATTTATTTTAATCAGCTGTGAGTACATTTGACTTGTGTTTTTTATCGAGGTTGCTGGAAGTCCTGTCTTGCATCAAAGCTTGAGCTTGCACTGCTTTTTACTGAGCAGGTGCAGAATGCTTCCCAGTCAGTGTTTTTTCCTCCCCTTTTGTTATTGATTTTCTTTCAGGTTCTCTGAATTTCTTTGTATCCAGGCAGTCCACTTAGTAGCCAGTGACTGAAATTTACCCCAAAATATGAGTTTACTGGCTTTTCTTTAGAGTTTCTGTTTTCACACTGGGAGAGCTGAAATTAAGCTGTAACTCAATGTATAGCCATCTTGGAATTCTCATTTTATAACTCTTGACCCAGTAGTAGTAACTTCTTTTAATTTTGTGCCTTTGGCTTTTCATGACATTTTCCCTGGCCTCCTGTGCAACCCTTCAGAATACGGTGCTTGCCTCAACAGAATGTAGTGGTAAACCAGACAGCAGTTTACTGTTTTTATTGTAATAAATTCAGAATCATCTTGTTAAATTTCAACCAGTTCCTCTTTCTTTACTACAACTTAATGACTGTTTGAGGAGTAATATCTCTACTGTCCAGCCAAGAATGTCCTGAAGTAGCACATTTAGAACATGAACAAGCACAATTTCTTTGAAATATAGCAATTCTCGACGTTTTACTTCATTGATGTGGACATATGGCTACTAAATTATCAGAAATCCTCAAAACCTCAACATTTTTTGATTTGCTTTCGTATGCATTTATTATCACATATATGACTTAAAAAAGTGTACTGGATATTCATGTTTGGCACTTTCTACCTTTTCATTAACACCCTGTCCAAATTCCCAATGAATCCATAGTTGGTTAGAATCATGAACAGTCTCCTAAAACATTAATAGTCTTTTATATTTCAGGCTAACAGTAGAATTCTACAAATTAATTTTTTTCATCCAAGTACAGTCACATACATAATAGAGGAATTTTTTCAAAGAGATTAGTCCTTTTCCTTATTGAATTGGTTAATGGTTTTCTGTAGATGGGTATTTGTAACAAAATTTGCAGATATTTCTCTATCAAATTGTCTAACCGCTAGTCATTTCAAAGTTTTGTTAGTCTCTACTCTCATGCATACAGTACTGTTAAACGATGTTCTTGTTCTGCAAAAGTATCATCCTTAAAAATGGCGGTCTACTTCCTCTAGTTCTACAGATGTTGGATGTTCTGGCTTCATGCTGTCTTGTTCCTGCTCTGTGAATTATGCATCTCGTATTCTTAAGCTCATTAGAATTCTAAGACTGAGGGACTACCTTAGAACCACAACACTATAAACAACCCCATGAGCTTTCTCCTATTGCCATTTCATATTTGAGCCCCTCAATCATTTTAACCAGAAGTGTCAGAAAGCTCATCTTCCTTAAAACTTATGATCTGCACAAATGCTGTTTGGAAGAACCTGATTGCCATGTTCCATAGTCAGAAGGTTGAAGAAATATTCCATCCCCTCCTAGTGGACATTTGATTTGGATGAAGATTTCAAAGTCTGACTTAATGGCTTTCACTGCAGCTCAGAGTGTAAACCCTAGTCCTCAAAGTCCTTCTCTCCATACTCCAACAGGAAGTAATGAACATTGGAAATATTTGGAAAGCATATGTACATTTCCTCCACCTGGTCCATAAGGATACTTTATTATATAATCCACCTCTCACATGGTGTACTGTCAGTGGGGTCTGTCACATGAGCTGAAGCATGTGGTGTTTTGATTACCTGATGTCTAAAGACCAGGGTTTCAGCTGCAGCATCTTTAAGCAACCTTGTAATTCACATAATTTGTAGCATTAATATTGTTGCAGCTCCTTTCATAATGTTCAGCATAGCTGTAGACCAGCACTCCTGGATGTCTCACTTAAGTCACTGATGACTCCAAGGTAACATTCAGTTATCTTTCTTTTTAAAGGTTCTTTATAGTTTGGACCTGAGATCGTCAAAAATGCAAGGGCATGAGGGAAAAGGTTCAAGCTTTCACAACTGGAAGTGTGATTTTTATCCTTCACGGTGTTTGCCGAAACTCTGAGAAACCATATTGGCTTTCATTTTTATGCAATTCACAGCCTCAGCAACAGGAAGCTGAAAGCCAGCAGCACTCTTTTATGCTGCATCTCAACAATGTCAGCTGCATTAGAGGCTGGGAGCCCTGATATTTCCAAGGAGACCATGACTATATAGCAAATAAGCATTCCTTAAATCCTCCTTTCCTAACTGCCTTTCTTCAGAGGCAGTCTGGGGGAATCCTCCACTCAGTAGCTTGGCAAAAAATGTACATATATCAAAGTGCTGTGTGTCAGAGATAATGGCTGAAGGATAAAACCATGCTTCTTTTTTGCCTTTCTATTTCTATCCTTGGCAAATGTCTTGCCCATTAAAACAAGGTAGAAAGAGGTGGAAAAGCTTCTCAGAGAACCATCCAAGAGGTCATATTAGAACAGCAAAGGCTCAATAGTATTCCAGATTTATTTTTAGTGATAAAATAAGACGAGACCTCTGAGACAACTCAAGTCTAAAATCACTGACATGGGCAGCCTTCAGTCACTACTACCTTGCTTATCGAGGGGAGACTAAATGTTTTGCTTTATATATTAGAGACTTCAGGATGATTACCTGTACATCAAGACAGTTAAGTATTCCTGAAAATTCCTTCATTTTTTTCAGGTTGTTCAGGTATTACCAATCTCAACAAGACTGGCTGACCAGTCCCAACTAAGTTTTTACAGGTCACTCCTTTACCTTGGGCAGTGTAATCACCCCCAGTACAGTGGATGCATATGTCCTTAGGCACAGGGGCATTTCCAAGGGCATGTGGCCAAGAAGCATGGGTTCTCCTGGATTCTTAAGTCACTTTATTTTTTTAGGGCTTCTTCCCATGTATGCTTACCCATTTGATTTGATAATGTCGCTTCTTGCATGGTATAGTAACAAATGACAGGGGTGGGGGAGAGGTTATGTGAGTTTTGCAGGGGACCATTCAGTCAGGATGCTTGCGAATTGTTTTTCCAGCAGGTTGAGTCACTGTATTGATGCTGTTGCTTCATGAGTGGTCACGGAAGCCTTCAGTAGTCAAGAAGACTTTCTGTAAGGAGGGAAGTTCAATCTGGTCTTTCTGCGTCTTTGACAAATGCTAGTTTCCAGTATTTTCCCTCATCCCTCCTCCGGGGACAAAGTTGGGATATACCAGCTTGGTCATGGTGTCAAGAACTCTTACACCCCCCCCCCATTTGTCTTTAAGACAGAATCTACTCTGAAGGTAAAATCACAGAAGTCCAAAGTGAGTCTGATTAGCCTTTTTTTGGCCAAAATAGACTGTTTCCCCTACTTCAGTCTTGCCTACTTTCCCACCCTCTCTGAGACTTTCTCCAAGAAAGATTGTGCTGATTCATCCATCAGAGATGACACATTTAGGTCACCACACTCAGGGTGACAATGCTCCAGCTCCATTGATAGCTAGCTTACAGTGGTTCTGCAGTGGAGTTGTAACCATTGATCTAATGTTGTCTTTTTCATTCTTCCTCACTGTTGGGCTATGGATCAGACTCGTATGCATTTTTCACAAACTTAGGTTCCAGCCTTGATCTCCTCTCACTACCCACAATGTTGTACACTGTACCCAACCTGCTTGGATCTTGTTTGCCGCCATCACTGACAGAGACATTGTTTTCCTGTCTACTGTGATTCAGTTGCTAAATTCTACTTTGAGTCAGGTAAGTGTCATTTTAGAATTTTTTGTTCTCTTATAACTCTCTACTTCCCCTCCCACTAGTTTTTGTTGGCATTTAGGGTTTTTCCTTTTGGCACCTTAGCCTTTCTTCCTTTCTACTGTTTTTTTTGCTTGTCCATTATGGGCAACTCTTCCTTTTTCCTTCTCTCTATTTGTTAGTAAAAAAAACAAAAAAAAAATGGTAAAAAGTAGAGGCTGTTCTTTTCTGATAGTGTTGTGGTTCTCATTTGGTTTGGTTTTTCACTTACTTTTACTGTCATGTCAGACAAGCCTTCAGGATTTAAGCGCTGTTCAGAATGTGGGCATAAAATCCCACATTCTGATGGGCACAGTAGATGATAGGTGCTCCAGGCCATATCCAGCCACAGAAACAAATTGATTCTACAAGGATGTTTGTCATCATTATCCTCCTCTTTGTCAGGGGCTCAAACCTCCTCAAAAATTATACCTGGCTCCTCAGATCACAAAAAGCAGTCTCCCATGACTGAGGGCCACTTTGGCGCTACCTGTGAAAGTATCGAGATCCTATGATTCGAAGTTGTCAGATCTGAGATCTACATTGTCTCCCGTGGATCTGAAAACGTTCCTCAGAGATGACAGGAAGCACCTTAACTTTCTCCCAAACCTTCAGCTCTCTCCTTGGATCCTAGTTCCTCAGATCCGAGAGTCAAGAGCCAAACTGTTGATGTGTCCATTAGGTCAGCCTCCCCGACCTTACCAACAAAATTCTACAAACTCCCACCAGACATTCAAGACCAGAGTCAGCGACCTCCTCCAGATTCTGCAGAAGTCTCTCTGAAATAGCTATGGACAGGTTGATGCGGCGGTTTCTTAAAGCCCAGACTTGGATGGGAGTTTTACCTACTCCATCCAGTCTCCGACCTGTGGGTGCTCCTGTATCCCAAACCAGATCTTTTCTGATCTGACCTCATGTTTAGGAGCCCAAGTATTGTGGACAGCCAAGAGATTTGGTCTCTGATCTGAGGAAGCTGTCTTCCTCGACTCCGAAGATTACCCTGACTGTGCTGCAAGATCTTCAGATCAGAGTAAGTCTTGGGTCCATGATGTCAGCATCAGGTCCAGGCATGGGGGTTTGCTCTATCCTTTTTTGAGGTGCCCCTTCCTGTTGGAGCTTCTGTGCTTGAAGCTCTGGTCCGATGCTTTCTGGAGACCTCTGATCCACAGTTGTCCCTCCTCCTTCCTGCTCAGCTGCTTCGCCTCCAAGAGGGTTGGAAAGGGCATCTCCTGGTCCATTAGCCTGCCAGGTGGTGGAAAGGGTCTTCTTACAGAGATCTGACATATCAAATCTGTGATCCTCCCCATGTTGTCCCTCACTCAGTCTGCTGAGCCTGTCATTCCTGTCCAGGGTAAACCTGCCTCGAGAAGTCTCCAAGATATACCCCTAGAGGTAGCCCCCTCTTCTAACACCGCCAATGATCATTTTTTTGTGAGGGACCTCCTCCTTGGGATGATGTGCAAAAGGAGGCACATAGACTCCCCTATGGAGTTTCTCACTGAAGACGCAGATTTTGAGGGAGGGGGCTCCCCAAGATCACCACAGGAGACATTTTAGAGATCCTTAGACAGAGGTGGCTGGTCAGCCCAAAGTCCCTGTTCTGAAGAGTCTTTGTTTTTGGAGGCTTTCAGGACAGGCTTGTTTGTCTTGAAGGACCCCCCTGGTGGACAACCTTATAGATTTAGTCTCCCACCAGACCTGGAAGTAGCCTGACACCATCAAACCAATACTGAAATGTCCAGATAAATCCCCCCCCCCCGGGACTTCCGCATTGGACCAAGGGCATACCGGTAGATGTGATAGTTGTGGCAGCAGCAGCTACCAAAAAAGAGCTAGCCAAACAGAGCTCAGCTGTCTATCTGCTGAACAGTTGGTCCAGAATGTTGGACAGATTTGCAAACATGTTTATGCCTCGGCTACCTTTTTGCTGATGGCGCTAAATTATTTGGCACAGTTCCCTAGATTGCAGAGAGATCTAGGTGAACTTTCTGACTTGCTGGCAGAGACCATGTCGGTGGAGGACTTTAAGAAAGTATCTCCTCAATTGGCTACTCTTTCTTCCCTGTCTGTCTACACCATAAGGCTCATCTCCCTTTCAACGGAGGGTACCTCATGGGCAGCTGGCTCAGATATTGCTGTTGGGAGACATGACTGGATGAGGCTTTGTGACTTCATGGAACCCTTTTTCAGTACTCCTTTTGATGGCTTTGTTCAGGCCACTGGTCAAAGACCCACCAACTGTAGCAAGAAGGAAGGAAAGACCCTATCTGCCATTGGGATAAAGTTTTCTACCCCTCAATGGACCTTCTCAAGAAACCAGTTAGGAGGTAAGAAAACCTCATTCCAGAAATCGAGGCAGGCGAGGAGGGTTTTAATGTGAGACACTGCCCCAGAGGCAGAGGGGGCTGCAGAACTGGGGCTTCAGGGAGCCTATCTCTGATGAGCCCTACCAGCACTCCTGAAGTGCTGCCCAACTGCTCTACTCTGGAGGTAGTCGGGGGTTGTTTTTCACTACACCCAAATACCTGGACTTGACATAACTTCAAAGATATGGGTGTTAAACATAATTTCCAGAAGTTACTGTAGTCCCTTTCCCTTCCATCTCCAGAAAAATGGAGGAAACCCCCCTGAAGTTCCACCCAGTCAAAGGGAGTACAATACTACAAGTATTCCAAAAACTGCTACAAAGAGTCATCCAAGAGGTCCCAACTGGGCAGAGAATTCAAAACTTACTTTCGCTCATTTTAGTGACAAAGAAAACTGGGAACCCGAGGCCAATTCTGGATCTAAGCAATCTAAACCAGCATGTGAAGAAGTCGAAGTTTCAGATGGTCATTGTTCAGTCCATTCTACCGCTGCTATAAAAGGATGACTGGGTGTGCTCGATAGACTTGAGGGATGCATACTACCACATCAGGATGGACAGGTACTCTAGAAGTAATCTGCTCTTTCAGCTGCGAGTCTAACTTCCATTAGAGTACTCACCCTGGGGGCTGTGATGAGTCCAAAGGGGTTTAGTAAGTGTATGGCAGTACTCTTTTTTTCACACTGCAGGCATTCCGAGCATTTCCATATTTAAACGACTGGCTTCTAAGTACCCTAACCAAGCATAAACTTATTCAAGCCAGGGATTTTTTGTTTTGGATTTCCAGTTCCCTAGGCATTACTATAAATCTGAAAATCAATCTGACCTGTGACCTCTTTGCATCCCTGAAGAACAAGAAATGCAACAGGTACTTTGCTCTCATCCTCTCTCTGGGAGAGTCCCCAAGGGGTGCTCTAGTTCACGATTGGCCCGCCAGTCTCCTCCTTTTATGTTTTTTCCCCATTACCGCTGATCCTGAAGTTTCTACAGAAAGCAAAAAGGTTGAAAAGCTCAGTAATCCTCATTGCCCCATACTGGCTTTATCAGATATGGCTCCCCTTCCTCTGGTCTCACCTAAAATGTTCTCCATGGGTACTAAAACCCAAACAGGACCTCCTTTCTCACCCATTAGAAGGCCTGCATCAGAATCTAACCACTGTCAAACTGACAGCTTGGTTTCTCCAATTCCAATGATTGTTAAAAGGTCCAGGCTCTCTTCCCCTGTTTGTGATGTAGTTTTGGCTTTTCCGAAAGTTTCAGCTAAGAAGGTATACAAAAGCAAATGTAAAAGATTTGCCATTTGGGACTCTAAGAAAAATATTGACCCTTTCTTGGCTCCGATTTCAACCATCCTTCACTTTCTTACTTCCCTATTCAAGGAAGCAGCTAGTTTTTCCACAGTCAAGCTTCAGTCGGCAGCCATATCCAGTTTTCATGCTGGAGATTCTTCAGGATCCCTGTCCATGTCTAGAGTATGCAAAGCCTTCATGAAGGGAGTTTTCCCTCAGATTAAGGACCTATCTCCTCTGTGAGATCTCATGGTTATCCTCCAAGGTCGAACTCAAAAGCCCTTTGAACCAGCTAGTGATTGTGAAATGAAGTACCTTTTTTGGAAAACCTGTCTTTTTGGTGGCCATCACATCAGCCAAAAGAATTTCTGAAATTCAGGCCCTTTCTTCCAAAGATAGTTTTTCCCTTCATACAAATCCATCTTTCATGGCTAAAGCAGTTATGAAATCTAACATTAACCAATCGATACAGCTGCCAGTCTTCTTTCTAAATTTTGCCAATAAGAGCGAATATTTGTTACCATCTTCTTAATGGTTACAGGCAATTACGTTTTTTATCTTCACAGAATGAAACAATACAGGAAACCTAATCAGTTTTGTGCTCTTTTTTCTTTCAACCATCTAGCCCTTGTACCTGGTCTGTGGCTTCATCAGCTGCTTTCTCCTCTAGAGCCTCCATTGATATTTGCACAGCAGCCACTTGGTCAAAATCTCATATCTTTGTGACACATTACAAATTGGACGTAGTCTCCAGCAGCAGAGCTTCATTTGGTTTGACAGCGCTCCTGCACATCCTTCCTTGAGGCCACCCAAGAGTTGTGTAACTGGGGACTCTGACCTAGTAGTGAGGAAGAATGAAAAGGACATCATTAGATTTAAGTGATGTACTTACCGTAACTTGTCATATGTGTTGTCCAGTTTCATTCATATTCACCTTCCCTCCCAGACACCCCCCCCCCCAGCCTAGAACTTCCTACAGGATCTATGAAGTTTTTGTAGGGACACAGAGTTCCCTTTTTTGAGCCCCTGGTTTCCTTTCTTTCCTTTTAAACATTTTTAGTATATAATGTATAAGAAAATTTCAGCAGCAAACTCCGTCTGAGAATGTTTGGTACAGCGTAGATTTTGGGTAGTGAAAGAAGCTTGAGCCTGGAACCTAAATCTGTGAAAAATACGGCAGAGTCAGATCAGATGGTCAGATCAATAACTTAGTAGTGAGGAAGGATGAAAATGGACAACACATCTCAAGTTATGGTGCATACACAACTTTATAATTTCCTCTTCTGTGCAGAGAACATGCTGAGGTAAGATGGAAAGTTTTTTTTTTGTTGTTGGCAGCAGAACTTAATGTGGTTCCTGTTACTGTTCCAGTTCCTGAGGGTTTTGCAATACTTGCTTGAGGTGCTTGACTCTAGTCTGGTCTTCATTCAAGTACATTTGGCAGCGATTCACGAATGTCTTACACTGAAAACGACTCTGTTACTGGCTTGTCTTAAGGTCTGTACTACCTTTTTGAGAGCTACCTTCTTACTTTAGCTTAGGAGTCAGTACCCCGTTTAATTTAAACTACCATTTTCAACACAACTGAAATTCCTATCTTTGAAAACGATGTTTTAAGTGGCTTTCTAATTAGCATTTACTTTTACTACATTTTCTAAGGCACATTATTCTAGAGCTTTCTAAATCAGTAGCCATTTTACACAGCATTACCATAAATTGTGTACCTGATTTATTTGACCATAAATACCTTCACAGAACATTATAAACTGGATTTTATTTCCAGGTCTTGGTCTTACATCAAGGCCATGGTTCTCAAGAGCATATTCTCTCATAGGGCAGCCACCCAGGAGAATTAGCTAAGCATGTTCTGTCTTGCAGTTAATGCAGATGGTCAGACAAAACTTATGGGTGCTTACCATAATGGTCCATCAGCAGTAGCTAACCCTGCCTTCAGTGCCTCCACCTCTCCCGACTGCCATTGCTTTGTTTCTCATTTTGTTGATTGTTATGCTATGGGAAGCTGGCGAGAGGCAGAAGGATGCAGTTTATTTTGGTATGGGGTCAGAGTAAACCACCTAGATGTTTTATGTGCTGAGCAGTCCTGGCACCAGTGCCAACAGTCCTTTAGTGAGCTCAGACATTTTTTTTACATAATGATCAGTCCCCATAATCTTTTTCTACATCTTGCCCTCTATTTTCCATTTTTGTTTTTAAAATTAAGTGGCTGCAATTAAATTTGGTGGCTCTTTAGTATCCATCGTCTTTGGTAGTTTAAGTTCAGTAACTATCCTACTGAATTTTCATTCACATTTACTAGATGTTCATCATGCATACAGCTGCAGTAATCACAGATGGGTTTTCTGCCATCAGGCGGGTCCTCGGTCGGCCGAATTCCAAAGTCTAGGTCTGGCGTCGGTTGCCTTTGCTTTCTTTCCTGACGTCAGTGCGACAGGGGTATATAAGACACAGCCGACGCCATATTCTTCAGTCTTTTTTGCCGCGCGGTGCCTGAAGCAGAAGCAGTTCGCAAGTGCCGGTCGGCCAGCTCCTGAAATTGCGAATAATTGGAAACCGAAGTCTTCTTTAAAGCTAAGTACCCCGTTGGGGAAACTTTTCTTGCCTCAGACCGATGTCAGACAAAGTTAACAATTGTATTTCTTGTGGGAAGCAAATACCACATAAGGATTTCCATTCCCTCTGCATACCTTGTTTAGGCCCAGACCACGACGTCTCGGGCTGTCGCTTTTGCGCTACTTTCAATAAATGCACTAAGCGTCTGGCGGAGTTCGCCCAGCACTTTTTTGGTAAAGTCTTTGATTAGAAAATGTCGTCGGATACTCCGACTGCCGTTTTGTCCAAAAAACGCAAGGACAAAGACCGACACCACGCCAAAACCGGTTACACGTGGTCCGGTTCTCAGCGAGGCACCTACGCAGCCCCTGACTACCGATGACACTTCTTTGGCGGTGTCCTCTGTAACCGCGACCGCAGGTACCTTGGCCCATACCCAGACTACAACCACCGAAGCCACTGTGAGTGTTGAGCCTCCTAATGTGGATAGGTCCACTTCCACCCATGGTGTCTTTAGACCCTCATCTTCCTTCTCCATTAAGGCCTTTACTAAGTCCAAATCAGCCATGCATCCCAAGAGGTGTTGCACAGGGCCCATCTCCAGGACCCATGCCTAAAAAGCAGATGCTAAAAGTGGCTGAGGATTTAATTACTCTTATCAGGGGTTCCCAGCCCCCTCCAGACAAGAGACCCAGAGTGGAGGAAGCTTCTCCCTCTTCTGACCAGGATTCCATTTTTTCAGAGCATTCTGATGAAGAGGAACACTCGTACTCCCCTTTTGAATATTCGGATGCTGAGCAGTCCATTCTGTATCTCCCCCAGAGGATTTTTCTTTTGGGGAAACCTTGCACACCTTGAGGGAACACTTCCATTGGGAAGGCCAAGACTTTTCTGATTCCAAGAAAAGACTTTAGGAATTTCTTTTGTTACCTCAGCACAGACCTCTGGCGATACCTCCTGTCTTGGACATACTTGATGATGTTTACTCGGAGGCTTGCCTAAATCCGGATTCCCTGCCTCCTGCCCCAGTCAAGCCTGATAGGTATTACAGAGTTCTAACTCACCAATTTCTTTACAAAAGCCATAATGCTGACCCTGAAACCATTTCTCAAGGCCCCAAGGGAATGAAGGCCTCTACTGCTAAGAATCCACTACCTTCCGAAAGAGTCTAGATCCTTAAAGGTGGGGAAAAAAGGTATATACCTCGGCCACCCTAGCCATGAGGGCCTTAAATGGTCAGTTTCATATGCTTAAATATCAGCAGTTTCTGTTATCACAATTAAGAAATAAAATGTCTCAACCTGAACAACCGGATTTGAAGGAGTTGCAGGATATGATGCATAGTGCAGAACAAGTGGGTAAACACACCTTACAATGTGGCTATGATGCCCTAGAGGCCTCAAGTAGAGCTGCTGTGACAGGATCAGTCATTCGTAGACATGCCTGGCTTAGGGAACAAACCTTGCCTGACCATGTTAAAGCTAAGCTACTAGATGCTCCTTTACAAAAGGATGTACTATTTGGTACTAATGCTGAGGAGATACTATGGAAAATGGAAGAAAAAGCTAAATCTATGCAAACTGTCAAAGCTTTTCTACAGGTTCAACCACCACGTTTTAGCAGAAATTGGCCTTCAAAACTGGTCCTTTCCAGCCACGGACAAGCCACAAAGAGGTAGATACAGGCGCACAAGGGGCAGAGGACAACCTCAAGGATCATATAGAGGCAGACAATGGCAAACTCCAGCACCAAGAGGTGGCAAGGACAGTGCACAGCAATACAGGAAACAAACCCAATGACTTCCCACTTTTCATACCAAGCAAGTCTCAGCTGACGGCACCCTTGGGAGGAAAGCTGGCATTATTTACAAGAAATTGGCATATTATCACAACAGACAAATGGATCCTGGACATTATAAACAGAGGCTACAGATTTCATTTTCACACTCTTCCAAAAATGAGAGGCATGTCAAACCTGCCACACAATCAAAGGGCAGAGGCTGAAATACAAATTTCAAAGCTTATGGCCATGAAAGCTATTAAAGAGGTACCTACTCACGAACAAGGTCAAGGTTTTTATTCCAGACTTTTTCTGGTACCAAGGAAAGGAACCGACTGGAGACCCATTTTAGACTTCTCCATCCTAAACACATTTCTACTCGTACCAAAATTCAAGATGCTCACATTACAGCAGCTTCTTCCCATGCTGGGCAAGGAGTTTTGGCTGGTAACATTGGACCTCAAGGAGGCATACCTGCATGTCCCAATCAGACAAAGCTGCAGAAGATGCCGCAGATTTCTTGCAGGTTCAATCCACTATCAATTCTCTGCATTGCCCTTTGGCTTTTCTACTGCGCCCAGAGTATTCACGAAATGCCTGGCATCAGTAATTGCCTACTGCAGACTTCAAGGAATACAAATTTACCCTTATTTGGACGACTGCCTAATCCAAGCGGACAACAAGCACATACATAAGCCAGATGTTCCAGAAGTAACACGGTTATTGAATTCCCTGGGATACACAGTCAACAAGTAAAAATCCAGGCTAACACCATCTCAGAAAATAACTTTCCTGGGTGCCAACTTGGACACAAACACCCAGATGGCCTATCTTACGCCAGAAAAACAAGGGCAACTAACTCATTACTTCAAAATACTAGCAAATTGTACCAGGCTCACTGCAAGGAAAATCCTGCAGGCTCTGGGCTTCATGGCATCTTGCATTCTTCTAATCCCATGTGCAAAGTTGCATATGAGGAAACTTCAATGGTACCTAAAAAACCTATGGTCTCAACACAGCCACAGTTTGGAAACAATAATACCAATAATTCCATGTTTGCAAAAGGAATTTCTATGGTGGGCCCAAGCATGCCAAACAAACACAGGCCTTCCATTCTGCAAGCCTCAAGCAAATCAAGTCATCACAACAGACGCCTCAGACTACGCCTGGGGGGCGCACATGACAGACAGGTGCATTCAGGGCAAATGGTCCCAAAAGGAAAAGCGCCTTCACATCAATCAAAAAGAAATGCTAGCAGTGATAAATGCAATTACAATTTTCAAGGACCTCCTGCATCCAGGGCAATTATTAAGAACAGACAACACCACAGTAATGTGGTACATAAACAAACAAGGTGGAACACATTCATACCCCCTGTGCAGGCTAGCCATGTCACTTTGGAACTTGGCTCTGGAATGGCAAATCTATCTTCAAGCACAGTACTTGCCAGGATTGGAAAACACGCTGGCAGACAATCTAAGCAGAAATATGACAGATCCACACGAATGGAAGTTGCATCCTCAAGTGTTTACAAAGATAATCCAGGCGTGGGGAAGACCAGACCTAGATCTCTTCGCCTCCCACAGGAATCATCAATTGAAAAAGTTCTGTTCAAGGACCTTTCATCCAAAGGCCTGGAGAAGTGGACGCCCTTTCCTTCAGTTGGGCAGCATGGACAGTTTGCGCTTTCCCACCTTTGCCTCTTCTGCCCAAGGTGCTCTTGAAAGCAAGAGCAGACAGACCAAAGATGATGCTGATTGCTCCAGACTGGCCAAGACAACACTGGTACCCACTCCTGAGGAGCCTAACACATACTCCTCCCTGGACCCTACCTCTAATGCCTCTTCTACTGACTCAGCACAGCTACAAAACTCTTCATAGTTAGCTAAAAACTCTCAATCTGGCTGCATGGAAAATTCCTTAACACCACAACAGACCCTACTCTCCAAAGAGGTGCAGGATGTCATTTTGGAGGCCAGAAGGCCATCTACTAGAAAGGCTTACTCTGCAAAATGGAAACGTTTTTGCTCTTGGAATGAGAAAAAAGGCCAGGATCTTAGAAAACTGAATTTGCCTCCGATATTACAGTATCTAGCTGAGCTGTTGAACAGTGGACTTTCATTCTCCTCCATCAAAATTCATGCCTCAGCCATTTCTGCAGAATACAACACTGATCCACCCTTATTCTCTCACCCACTTTTAAGACAGTTCCTCAGAGGAGCTAAGAATATAAGTCCTCCAAGGAAACAGCCAATACCAGCCTGGGATCTTAACAGATTTGCAATATTTGTCTTGGAAAACAGCTTTCCTTCTGGCCATTACCTCAGCTCGAAGGGTTTCGGAACTACAAGCCCTCATGGCTGTGCAGCCCTTTCTCATCTTCCATCAGGACAGGGTTTCCCTACGAACCAACCCGTCATTTATGCCTAAGGTAGTATCCAGGGTAGCTTTAAATCAGGCCATACACCTACCTACCTTTTACCCCAATCCTCAAAACAAAGGGGAAAGGCTGCTACATTCCTTAGACATCCATAGACAGCTACGTTACTATTTGGACAGAACACAGCCCTTCAGGAAATCAGAACAACTTTTTGGGTCCTATGCTGTAGGAGCTCAAGGGAAGCCAATTTCCAAACAGACGATTTCAAAATGGATAGGCCATTGCATATGGTTTTGTTACTCCTTTCATGGCAAACCTGTTCCTACAGGCATCGGATCCCACTCCACAAGGGCTACAGCTACCTCTACAGCCTTCCTCAGAGGAGTCCCTACCAAAGATATTTTGGAGGCAGCCACTTGGAGTTCTGTGCATACCTTCACAAAACACTACCACCTGCCTTTATATTCCAAAACTAGAGCAGGCTTTGCCACTGCTGTGCTGCAGGGCATTCTGGCTGCTCCCAGTTCCACCTAGTGCCTACCACCCTGTGCGTAGCTTTGGGATTCTACCCATCTGTGATTACTGCAGCTGTATGCACGATGAACATAGTACAGTTTTGTACCTACCATAAATGTAGATGTTCGAGTGCTAATACAGCTGCAGTACAGGTTTCCCTCCCTCCTTCCCCTCTTGGTAAAGGCCTAGTGGCTAACACCTCCTCATACAACCTGATTGGGTTATCCTTCTATGGTGTATTTGCTTGCAACTACTGATTTTTTGATTATATTGAATATATATATATATATATATATATATATATATATATATATATATATATATACATAAAATTATATGTATATATGGGTCTACTTCGAATGCCCGAAACGCCGATTCACCGACAGGGAAATGACCGACGCCAGAAACCCGACAACGCGAAACACCGAACACCATAACACCGACACACTACACGTCAACAACACAGTACACTACAACACATATCCACTAGCCCTAACCCAAACCCTAACCCTAAGGTCCGACACTACCGCACACACTCCCTACCTGCACCCTAACCCTAACTCACTTACACACCCCAAACCCCAAGCTCCGACACTACCGCACACACTCCCTACCTGCACCCTAACCCTAACTCACTTACACACCCCAAACCCCAAGCTCCGACACTACACACACTCCCTACCTGCACCCTAACCCTAACTCACTTACACACCCCAAACCCCAAGCTCCGACACTACCGCACACTCACCTATCACACACCCTAACCCTACATCCCTGAGTATTCAACACTTACCTGTCCGCTCCCTACTCCTACATCCCTCACTATCGCATACTTACCAGGTCGCGCTTACACATTCCCCTTGTCGGTCTTCCGTCTGTCGGGATTCGAGCGTGTCGGTCAACTGCGTTGTCGGGTTTCTGGCGTCGGTCATTTCCCTGTCGGTGAATCGGCGTTTCGGGCATTCGAAGTAGACCCGTATATATATATATATATATATGTATATATATATATATATATATATATATATATATATATATATATATATATGTATATAATTATATAATTTATGTATTGCCTTCCTTCTGGGGGCACCTGACATCTGAGGCAAGAAAGACTGAAGAATATGGTGTCTGCTGTGTCTTGTATACCCCTGTCGCACTGACGTCAGGAAAGAAAGTGACGGCAACAGACGCCGGACCTAGACTTTGGAATTCGGCCGACCCAGGACCCGCCTGACAGCAGAAAACCCATCTGTGATTACTGCAGCTGTATTAGCACTCTAACATCTACATTTATGGTAGGTACAAAACTGTACTTTATCACTGTAGGCTAATTTTGTAAAGGCCTCTCCATTTTAATTAAACTTTGCTTTTGCTCCCATTCATAGTGTCATTCCGAACAATTGCAAGGATCAGTAGCTATAGCTTTAACTTTTTTCTAGCTTACTTTTAAAATCCATTCTTTAAGTTTCACAGTCTGGTATTGTTGTAAAACTAACACATCAAGTTTTTCCCAAGACCATGGCATAACTAACTGAACCAGATATTGTCCAGTGTCTGAATTAGTTTTCAATGCACTTGCTCATTAACTCGCCTGTAAAAGGTCTGCCTTTGCCCAGTACCAATTACAGACAGCAGAAAGCAACCATTCAGAAGTCCTTTATCTGTTGAGCAACCCTCAGAACATGGAGAGGCCACTGTACAAATAATATAAGAATCAGAAGAGCTTTTAAATAAACTGTATACAAATGGGAATTATTTTGCTACTGAAAATGCTTTTATAATCTTCAGTCTGTCAAGTATATGTTAAAAGCTACTGAGACCTCGCTTTTAAAGCATGGGCTTTCCTTTATTCCATTCATGTCTGCTAATATTGTGAGTGCTAGAACTACACTATAAGAATTTATAAGTATCATTCATTAACGTTGAGTGTGTTAATGCTAAAACAAGAAGCCCAGCAGCCACTGCAGCTTATAAAAATGCTTCTGTTGAACTTTATATTGGGAACTAGCTTTTGAAGCGCAGTGAAACCAAGTATTACAGTTTTGACAAAAAGTGAGAGAAAATTTGATTGATCGGCAATTGAAGTTCCTTCTTCATTAGTGAGGACTCGAGACTTAGCCAAACAGTCTGAACCTTTTCAGGCTGCTTGGCTTCTTACCTTTTCCCACAGTGCTCTTCTACTGAACACCTCTTCCCAAGTCTCTCTTGCTGTACATCTTACTGCACTGGTGAGAAATGTTCCATGCTACCAAATTTACTTACAAATTTGGCTCATGATTTTTTTTTCTTTTGTACTTGGACTGGTGCTATATTTTCCTCTCTTACTATTTCAGTGAGCACGTCAGCATATTCCATTTTTTTCAGTTATTCCTTTTTAAACATAGTGGTGAGTTAAGTGTTTTTATGTTCTGCCCTACTTTTCCTGTCTTCCTGCCCATCATGTCTGTTAAGTGAATTGCTGTAGTTTGCTAGAGTGATTTTTAACATATAGTTCAATGAACTGTATTACTGCTTTGCTTCGCAAGAGTTATTATCTCCATGCTTTTCTTTAGCTGTATTACTGTTTTTGCTTCTAACTATTGATTAAAGATGCTTGTTTTTTTTCCTAGATGTTAGTTTTTGCTGAGGTTTCTTAATATTGCTAAGAGTTTTTTGTGCAGTTCATTACTTTGTTAATTATGGAAAGCAAATACAAATTTGAGATGAAAATCCTGCCCTCTCAAGAAAATAAAGAGCACATTTCTGTGAGAACTGGGAAATTTATGCTTCTTTAAGGTCTCAAAACTTAGAGTAGGAATTGTTAGGGCTCAATAGGGTGAAATTGAAAGGTACTCCTGTGTCCAAGGTTTCCACAGTCAGAGTGATCCCCCTCCTTTTGTGACCATAGTGGTGTAAATCCAGACATAGTCCCTGCTTCCTGACAAGGATACTTCATTTCCCCACAAGAAGCCCCAGTTAGGGGTTTCTGCTTTGTCCCAAAACTAAATAGTTTCTGATGTCTGTCCTCCATTGCTACAGTAGTTTGTCTTTACTGGCTACAGCAAAATACCTTAGAACCCATGTACCCACTTTATTAGGTAGGCCATCTCCAGAAAATCTATTTCTGATTACCTTGACTTTGTAATATAGCCTTTCTCATTATGCAAGTATATTTATTCACAGGCCTACTCCCCACTGAACATGATTTCTGTGCCTTCCTTACTAAACTTTGCTCATCACCAGGCCCTACCCAGGCCACAGTTACCATGAGGCTATCAATAAACCCATCAGTGTCGATGCTGGTGGAGTCCTCAAGGTCAGCTGTGGTTTCAGCCATAGATCTGCAACCCTCAACCTTTTCCTGTCTAATGTGCAATCAACATGGGATTTTCACTGTCACTACCTGTGACGTTGGGGTCACGGTCAAACTTTCAGGATCAGTTTTGGTCCTGATTCCTTCAGGGCCAATCATTCTGTCTCCAAGGTTGGCCTTTTGAGATTGACACCAGTGCTCTTAACATTGAATTATATGTCAGTTGCTGCATTGTCCTCCAGATTCAAGTCTGGGCCTTTCCTTAACACCTCAAGATCAACATTGAACATTCAGTTTTTCTGTCAGTGTCAGCCCCAGCTCCTTCGATACAGGCTTCCCAAAGCATGAATCTCCATCATGGCACTCCCTGTGGGGATCTATTGTGGCTCCATTGTCAATCTACCCTTGAAAAGATGTAAAGATGGTAGGTTTTTGGAGGTGTTAAGATCTTGTCCAGGAAGGCTGTGCAGTCCTAATCTTCAGTCTATCCCTGAGACTTGGTAGAAGGGCATAGCACAAGAGGAGGCATATTGACTCGTCAGCAGTCTCCAAGGTGGGATGTTGACAGTATTGAGGAGGCTGATTTTCCCCATACCTGCCCAATAATTTAAAGTTTGCAGAGATGTTTGAGATGCTTGTAGTTAAGTTGGAATGACCTGCAGAAGGTGTCCTCGTCAGAGCTCCTCTTGGAAAAGGCCATCCAGTCTCCCAGGTCATCCTCTTGGGTGATCTATCCAGCTAACAGTATGGTTTGGCTGGTGGAACAAACAGCATAGTGGAACACCAGTGTGATGGCTTCAGTCCCAGAGAGACTAAACAAGATACACTGGTTCCCTAGGGACTGTAGATGTTTGGCTGGTACTATCAAATGTGGCTTTGTTGTCCCCTTGCTAGGGGAGGCAGATTTGCACATTTTCCTCCTCTATAGTAAGGACAGTAAGCCACATGACACATTCTGCAAATGCAGAGGGACCTGAATAAGAAGACTTCTCCAACTCTGGAAGGGTTGCCAGATGGGGACCTTAAACCTAACTTAAACCTAAGTCTCAGATGTGAGCTCTGTGTTTTATATTGAATCTGAACAAGAAATTAGCTTACAACATTGTGAATGGTTTTGCCATAGTGGGAGGCACTGGTATTTACTATTATATACCATGCCTTGCTTCATTGAATATACTTCTGTAATAGCACTATGACCAGTTTTATCAATAGTCCCTTAGAATAAATCTTACCTTTTGGTTAAGCTGTAAAAACTGAACTGCAAAAACAGGAAAAGAATAGCAAACAAAACCTTCACTGTTGTTTGCATCAAGTTTGTCTCCACAGCATACATTTTCAGAGTGTTGTGGAGTCCACGTCTGCTGTGGTTCCAGCATAGCCAGCAATACTTTGACAGCAAAGGATATGGGAGGATTTTTGCACAGGTCTTGGAAACTTACCGGATGTTAAATAACCAAAAAGTGTTTGGAATTTGTAAAAAAAAAAAAAAAAAAATTCAGGGATTACATGATACTTTGTCTGGAATCCCACAGATTGTTTCCTGTAACCTTGTCCAACTGTCCTTCTCTAGAGGCAGTTGTGGGGAGGGGGTCTTCTGTCCATCAGTTTGTCAGTTGTGATTGGCCATCGCACAGAGAAAGTGGGTGATGGCCTTCATTTCCAGAAGCTACGCCATTTCTTTCCTATCATTTCCTAAATTGCAGTCTTTCCAGATGTACCACACCTTCAAAAAACTGTGGCGAAGAAAGAGGTATTCAGTCCTGTATGAAAAAAGGTGATCCATTTGGTCCCACCAGACCAGCAAGGACTATTTTTTTTTTTTTTTTTTTTTTAGTACTCTAGTCCAGAATGGGCCTAAGCTCCTTCATTTTCTTAAGTATCCTACATCAGTATATAGCGTTGTTGCCTCACAGCAAGAGGTTCTCCCATTTGATTCTCTGCTGGAGTGCGGGGAGTGCCTTCTGTGTGGAGTCTGCATGTCCTCCCTGCAGTTAGGTGGGCGTTCGAAAGACATACATAAATGGACGTGCCTTCGTTGAAGGTTGAACATCGAGCTGGCACCTCGGCGTTCATCAAAATCTACTGCCAATTATTAGCGGACCGGAGTTCCACTGTGGCAACCCCTAACCGGGAAAAGCCGAAAGATAACATCCTAAATCAATATATTCCAAAAGAGCCATTTTGCATAACCTTGGAACCCTTGATCCTTCCTTGCATATACAGTGGAGACTATGTGTTCTTACACTGAGAAGTAGCAAAAATGTCATTACTGCTGTAATGGAGCCAGTCACTTTCAATTTTGAGCACTGTCTTTATGACTTAACTCAGCCCTTGTGGGGGGGGGGGGGGTCGCCAAATGCATGTCACTGGAGGCAGTGCTTACAAAACTGCAGGGGCCCAGGATTTTTCTGCACGTGTCCACTGACTTCTGTTAGCCCCAATGGTGGACAGTTTCATAGTCCTATGGGAATATTGAATGTCCTAGTCTTTGGGGATAATGGTGATAACTACAAAGTCCCAGCTGGTGCTCATGGAAATCACTGGTGTCCATCAGATCCGCTGGATGCAAATCATGCACTCACGCTTGTTAAATGCATCTTCCCTCAGAAAGGATCCTGTAGGTTCACTTAATGATATCTCAGATACTGCAGAGTTGGCTTCTTTCAGCTGCTGCCTGTAGGAGTTCAAGCTTGTGGCAGCAGCAGTCTGCGTGATTCAAATACATGGTATGACATGGAGGTGCTACGGTTTACTCAAGAATTCAGTGGAACAAGTAGCTTTTCTAGATCAGAAGTAGAAGTGCAAGGATCATCTCATATTGTGGAATGCACAAGCGTAACCATTTAAAGCCCCTGTTGGTGGTCACCACAGATTCTTCTGCCGTAGGTTGGAAGGCATTATCAGGAGCAGAAGTGTCCAGGGTGCATGGCCACAGACGTAGGCCTGTCTGCACATAAATGTTGGAAATTATGGCAGTCCTTAACTTACAGGTGGTGTTGCCACACAAACTGATAACATGACTGTGGTATGGTATCTCCATAAGCAAGAGGAAGCCTGTTACTATCCTTTTGTTGGAAAGCCATAAGAGCTTAAGAATGTGTTTTTATTATCAGTCAGTTTTTCATTGCTGGCCATATCCTTGGAGAAGCCAATTCCTTTAGAGGTTTGGTTCAGCAATTGTTTGCTAATGCAGTACAAGTGGTCCGTCAAGCTGTCAGTGGCAAGGACATTATTCCATTACTGGGGGAAGCCTAGATGTGACTTATTTGCATCTCATATTTCCTGTATTCCTCTCTTGGTGACATGTCCCCATGATGTCTTCCAAACATAGCCTTTGGATCTCTTGCATACTTTTCCTTCATTTCACTTTATTCACAAGTTTCAGAATAATATCCATATACACAAGGCCACAGTCATACTGGTAGCCCCATTGTTGGCCTTTACAAGTGTGGTTCCCGTGACCCATCTTCTGGACAGGTCCATCTGTCTAAAGTCAATCAGGAGCTTCCTCGCTCACTTGTATGGCAAACCTCATGTGTACATTCAGTCCCTTTAGTTGGCAACATTTTTTTTCACTTCCATTAATGGACAGGGGCCTCTATTTACCCAGAAATCTGGTCCATACCTAAACATAGACTGAGACCTAAGACGAAAAAATATAACAGTTAAGTCTACTCATTTTCCCTTGTGAGCTATAGCACAGGGTTTGGACCCTTTCACATTTCCTGTACCAATTGTTTTAGATTGTCTATCTGATTTTTTACTTGGATCATGGCTATTTGCCCTTTGCTTCCATGAAAGATTATAAAACCTTTCCCAGAGCACTTTTCTTGAACTGGTCATTAAAAAGCCTGTTCCCTGCCTGTGATCTGTATTTTGTTTTACAGACTTTGACTGAACCACCATTTGAACCTGTTGCTATGGCTGATTTGAAATTTGTTTCCTGTATAATAAAAAAACGTTTTTTTTCTGGTTTCTGTTACTTCTGCCAGGAGAATTTCTGAATTACAAGTATTATCTGTTACTCTTCCTTTTGCAGTATTCCACAAAAAACAAAGTACCCATGAAAACCAATCCTTCCTTTGTGGCCAAAGTAGAAACAGAAACTCATTTAAGTTGTACTATTAATGTGCCAATTTGGAGTTTTTTCTGTAAATATTCAAGAATATTTGTTGGATAATTTGGGTGTTCATTGGCAGTTTCAGTTTTTGTTTGTGCAGAATCTATATTTCATTCACAACAAAGGACATTGGGAAATAAGTGTAAAAATCAGTGTTGTGTAAATGGCTTCAAAACTGTTTTCCGTTTTGCTACAAGAAGCTTAACGGATGGTATCTGAACAAAGATAATTTCACTAGGACCATAGCTACTTTATAGGCACTGTGCAGTAGTTATGTTGGCATAACTGAATGCTTTAACTTTATAAGCTGGATGTGATTTCAAAATCCAGGTATTTCTTCAGTGCCATAATAATTTGGGTATTCTTTCATAAGGATCTTCTCAAAAGTATGAGCTTATGTTCATGTCTACGTTCTCTAAGTCTTCTCTTGGTTTTTCCTACATAAAAACAAGAACATACTTGGCATAACTATGTACACTAACCCCATTGAGTTGTAGTTACAATGAATGGGGGCTTTCAGCAAAACTTTGACCATCACCCCCACCCCCACCCTCACACATGTACAACTCCTTTTCTTCACTGAGCTACAGGCTGCATTTGTAGAAAATGCTTTAAAATAAATTGTCAAGGCTATTCTGCATTTTGTATATTTGTATATTTTTGTATTGTATATTTTGTATGTTGTATTTTGCATTTCTCTGCAGATTTTATTACTATAACCAAGAGTATCAGCAATAATGAAAAAAATCTTAATTTATTTACCTATATATTGTAATAACAGATATTGATTTACCTATATACTGTAATAACACAGATATAAAATTGATTGGAAAAATGTTGATTTTTTGGAATTGCAAATCGGATCTTTTTTTTTTTTTTTTTTTTTTTTTTATTTCAAGGTAATTTCATAACTCATATCAGTTGTGTTATATCATATTTTGCTGATCTCTGATAGACTTCTTGGTGTTTATGTAAAGGGGCATTTGTGCTTTATTTAGTGTGTGGTGTAGAAATTAAGCTAATTTGAATTATTTTCCATCTAATTTGATTTGTGATTTATGTTGTCTTATTACATTTGTGAGGTTTCCTTTCATATCTGGAAATTTTATATTGGTCTCTTTAGAATTAAATGTGTAAAATAATTCTGACTCTGCTAGACTTGTTAGTAAGATGTATAAAAGAGAGCATGCCAGCAGTACTTTTTATATTATTCAGGTGTGCACAGTCACTGATTTAGAATAGAGCATTGGAAAACGTCAGACCTTTCATGCATTCCACACTCGCTGCAGAAAATGATGAATGTCATCAAGAAGTGCAAATCTTGAAAAGTAAGTTAGAAATTAGAAGGCATCCTATGGGTCTATTTAATAACATCACTCAAGAAATAGTACGTAAAAAAGAATATATGTACCAGCCTTTACTGAAGGCAGTGTTACTTGAAGGTTGCTATTGTATGGCTAAGGTTATGACCTACAGTATTGATACAGTATTGATTCTGACGTTATTAAAGGTGTTACTAAAAGATAGCTGGAAGATTTTAAGTAAACCAAATTATAGGTACCAAGCCACTATTCAGCAGCAAAAGGTATAGTAATTAAAAAAAAAAAAAAAAAAAAAAAAAAAAAAAACTTCTGGAATCTTAACTTTATTTTGGGAACAGTCCGAATATTCCTAAAAGTAATAAACGAATGTACTGAAAACTGTCATTTTGTAAAAGCTGCAGCTTTACCAGCAACATCTTTCCTTACAGTCCAAAAGGGCATTTATTGTGCAGTTCACGGACATTTTGTATTGCACTTTGTTCATTCATGCATGCATTCATTCATTCAGAGAACATTTTTTTTTCCTAGTTCAGGATGGTCTGGTGCAAGAACCAGATCATAGCAAGTAGTAGACTTAAGGTAGGCAATAAATTATGGATGGATGGCAGTCCATGGCGACCTAAGTGAACATATCTGGATTGACAGAACGGGATATGTGAACTGCCTAGGTCTATATTGGTGGGACATTAAGAATAAAGAGAGGTCATTCTAGACTTCTGTCTGGCAAATGGTGTGATAGTGGCCAGCGCATGGTTCAGGGAGAGAGAGTCACAAGATCGCATGCAGGAGTGGTTAACATGGACCTCTGGTAGATTTCCTAATAGTTAGGAAAGAACACTGGATAGAATCAGCTATTGCAAAGTCATCCTAGTGAAACAGTCATTCCACAACATAAATCACTGGTTGCTACAATCAGCTGCAATTAGTGGTCAGAGTTGACTGGAGAGAAAGTATAAGAGTTCATGGAAATACTCTGGGTTTTAGCTCCTCAGGAAGAAGAGGAAATGAGTTGTTGTCTTTTGGCTTTTCCCGGATAGAGGTTGCCACAGTGGAACTCCAGTCCACTAATGATTGGCAGTGGATTTTTACGGTGCTGAGTTGCCAAATGGGAGAACCTCTTGCTGTGAGGCGACAACGCTAACCGCTGCACTACTGCGGCCACAAGAAAAGGAAATGAGTAGAGTTGAAAAATCACAATCCATCAAAACAGTATGTGTGATGACTGTAGAACAGATGTGCAACCAAACCCAGGTATGGAAGTAAGGTACTTAAGGTAAGCTGGTGGTGGAATGCAGAAGTCCAGGAAGTCATCAAAAGAAAAGCGTGTAGGAAAAAGTGTGAGACAGAAATGATGGACCAGGCTAAGAAGAAATACTGGTTGGCTAATTAAGAGGCTTAGAGAGCAGTTGTAGTAAAAAAACAAGGCATCAGAGTCTCTTTACCAGCTTCTCAGTAGATGGCACAAAGAAACTCATCAGGTGGCAAGGCAAAGACAGAAAGATAAAAATAATCATCAGTCACTGTTCATAATGGTTGCCAGTTGACCAGACCACAGGACATCAGAGGCGGATGGAAGGAGTATTTCTAGCAGCTTCTGAATGCCTATAAGGAAAAAGAGGAGGAGCCCACCCTAGAAGACATAAGGACAGCACTGAGGAAGAGCCCATCCTAGAAGACTTAAGGACAACACTAAGGAAAATGAAGTCAAGGAAAGTAGCAAGCTCAGATGAAATTATAGCAGACTTTATCAAGTTTTGGGTGAGCTGGGGAGTGATGGCTCCTAAGGATACCCACATGGAGAAAAAGCTGCATCTAAGATGAGTGTAGAATAAGCGTACTATTACCAGTGTACAAGAACAAAGGGGACATTCACAACTATAGGCAGTATAGAGGTATCAGACTCCTGTCACACTGCCTGAAAGTTCTGGAGAGGATTATTTGATAAATGAATATGTAGAGCAGCAGAAAGAAAACGGGAGATGAGCGGTTTGGATTCAGATTAGGATGCAGCACAACTGACCCATGTTTGCAGTGAGACCGCTAGATGAGAAGAAGCTAGCAATGAGGAAAGAGTCCAATTGGACATTCCTAGATTTGGGACCTTGTCATGTTTTCTCCAAGAAGGTTGATTTGGGCAGTCCTGCAGTGGTTCAAAGTCCCAGAAATATTGCTGGTGGTGGTGGGGAGTAGTAGTAGTGGGAGTAGTTGTAGTTCTAGTTCCAGTAGTAGTAGTTTTAGGTCTAGTAGTAGTTGTAGTTCTAGTTCCAGTAGTAGTAGTAGTTCTAGTTCCAGTAGTAGTAGTTCTAGTTCCAGTAGTAGTAGTAGTAGTAGTAGTTCTAGTTCCAGTAGTAGTAGTAGTTCTAGTTCCAGTAGTAGTAGTAGTAGTTCTAGTTCCAGTAGTAGTAGTTCCTAGTTCCAGTAGTAGTAGTAGTAGTAGTTCCTAGTTCCAGTAGTAGTAGTAGTAGTAGTTCCTAGTTCCAGTAGTAGTAGTAGTAGTAGTTCTAGTAGTAGTAGTTCTAGTTCTAGTTCCAGTAGTAGTAGTTCCCAAGGACACATGTACAGTGCTCAAAGTCCTAGAGGAGCTCACCATAAAATTGGGTCTGCATCAGGGTTCAGCACACCCACTTCTGTTCATACTGGTGTTGGACTGCGTTAACAAATAGGTTGGAGGGAACAGATCAACAAAGATATTTTATGCAGCCAATGTGGCATTACAGACAGTCTGAAAAAGAACTTCAAGTGATAAGGGAATGGAATGCAGAACTGAAGACACACAGGATGAAAAAGATTACAAATAGGACAGTTGCAGTGGTGGCAGACGGAATCCAAAGAAGTTGAGAATTAAAGAAGGGAAAATGCTGGAACAGGTTAACAGCTTCAAGTATTTGAGAGGGATGGTGGAGGAGAAGTGAAGTCTGAGAAGGACAGAGCTAGAATCAGAGTGGCTGCAGCCAACTGGCAGTGTGTCTCAGGGGTGTACTGTATGACAGATGAATGGCAAAGAAGCTGAAAAGTAAGATGTACAAAACAGTGGTGCAACTCTAAACTATTGTATAATACAGAAACCTGGGGAATGAAGGCTGAGCAGTTGAGGCAGCTAGAGATGGAGAAGTGCCTGAGACAGGTGGTAAGATGCACACTGAGGGACAAAGTAATGAGAACATCAAAACAAAAGCCCATGAGCTCCAGTTGCATAGACAGTTAAAGAGAACAGATTATGGTTATATGGACATGTGTAGGAAAGAAAAAAACAATCCAGTGAACAAGATTTGGGGAAGATAGGAAACAAAGCAAGAGGAAACTGTCGTGTTATTCAAAAAGATGGATGGATTGTCTGAGAGAAGACCTGTGGCAGTCGGGCATGACCGTTGAAAGTAGGGGAGTGGCATTAAAAACGGAAAGATGGAAGCAGTTGATACAACACCCTAACCCCATGTAGAAAATGGGGGGGGGGGTGATGATGAATGGCAGTCATTAGAAAATAAAGCACCCTGATGCTTATGCCACATACACAACACATGCAAACTCTTATGCACACAGCCCAGAGGGCAGTATGGAATATCACTAGCTGCCAACTGGCATTTCCATGTCCCATAAGTCACTCCAGCTAGGACTTCAACAGAAGAGTCAAACTCTATGGCAGTAGTGCTAACTATTGCATTTTCTGCCAGTTTTGTCCATATTTTTTGTCAAAGGCAAATTATTTGCAGTATCCAGTTAATGCCTAAGATCTTCAGACAACTTAAGATCAACCCCTTTGCTCAGCAGGACTATATAAAAGGCATTCTTCAAAGTTATCTTTTTACTGACTTTGGAGAAATGACTGCCTTATTCCAATAATCTCACCTTCTGTCTGTCGTAATGTCTTTCTTATCTGCATTGTTATCAAATTCTTGGCATGTAACGTAGTGTTCCTGGATGTCATGAGTATAACCAGGAAAATATCTCAGAGCACTGGGTCTTTATGTGCACAGTGCCAAACCAGCCTTTAAAATACATAGTTTATGCTGAATATGATTCAAGGGTATGGCCAGTTATAGCATCTGTCTTAAATGAACAAATGCATCTAAATATGAGTTAGTCCCTCTTGTTCAAACAGAGGAGGATGCTCTACACCTCTAAGGTGCCTTTTATTGGGCTCACAATAAAATAATTCACAATGTGAATCATTTGATCTGATGTCCGTATTCATTTATTCCTTGACATGTGGGTACAATTCTGAAATCGCAACTGACTCAGCCATACTACAGCCCATGAGGACTAAAAACTCTCGAGCTTTATCCTTACCCAGAATGCTCCTCTCCATTTTACCTCAGGTCTTGTTTGCCCTTAGTGTCAGACGTGTCGTCAAAGCTGTCGAGCTAAGTACATTTTTATACTTTAAAATTTCTCTATCTAGCAATTGTAGTACCTTTTTCACTCTTAGTTTTTCTATATTACCTTAGCAAGTTCCTACCTTATTTTCCTTTTTCACTCCTCTCCTGTCCGCTCATACACTTGTGTAATCTTTGCTACCATAGTTGGTAGACTTTCTTTAAATTTCCTACTTTCCAGCTTTAAAAAAAAAAAAAAAATTCTTGTATACCTTTGGTATTCTTAGTTTACCACTGCTGGTAGCACTTCACTGTAAAACTTTTACCTTCTAACACACTTCATCACCTTTACTGTGGGTCAGTTTTGTACTGTTGGGTATTCTGGTCCTACCATTGCTGGTAGCACTTTACTGTAATTTTTTTGTCTTGATGTTCCAATTTTTCTTGTGTGTGTGTTTGTTTTCTCTCCTGTAAGTATAGCTGATAAAGGAAAAGGTTCTTCTGGCTTCAATAAGTGTGACAGAAAAATGCCTAACTCTGATCGTCATTCATTATGTGTATATTGCTTAGGCTCACTACATTTACAAGAAGACTGTTCAATCTGCCATGGATTTAGTCACCGAGCCTTAGTAGAAAGAAAAAAACAGATTACTTCTGAAAGGCATGCTTAAGTCTTCTTTTGAGGAGGCATTATCTGGTTCCAAATGTAAGACGGACCCTTTTACCTCCTCATCATCCAGAATCGATAAGCATAAAAAGAGAAGTCACTCAGCACTGACTTCCCCTTTGGCACTGGTGACTAAGCAACCTAAAATGTAGATTAAAGAAAAGACTATAGAACCAAAAGCTTTGGCTTAGAGACCACCTGCATCTTCAGCACCAGAGCAGACACTACAGAAAACAGACAAGACTTCAGAACCGATGAGCTCTGTTCCATCTTTCATCCTGGCACCGACACCTGGGGTTCCAACAGTAATTCTTGACTAACCAGAATTGGCACTTCCTAGAATGGTCTATTCTCCATCTTAAGATCCCTTTGCAGGAGTGTGAGGAAGATGGGAAGACCCTTTCTGCAGTGGGCATACATTTCTCTACTCCCCAGTGGTTCTTCCCCAGGAACCAGAGGAGTGGAAAAATATGGTTCCAAAAATCCCAAGGGTCTTTCCAGGGCACACGTGGTAGCTCCCTCAGGGGTAGAGGGGGGAGCTTTTAATGGAAGATGCCACCCATGTAGCAGAGGTGGCCTTCAAAATCAGGGTTCCAGAGATTCTTTCTCTGCCAGACCCTACCAGTGCTCCTGAAAGGAGGCCCGATTGCTTGTCTGTGGAAGCAGTTAGGGGATGATTATCCTTGAACCAACATGCCTGGCTACAGTTAAATACAGATGTTTGGGTGCAAAGGATCAATATCAGAGGATACACCATTCCTTTCCACTCCCTCCCCAAGAAATTCAAAAGAATCCCAAATGTTTCACCCAGTCAAAGGGAATCAGCAGTTCAAGAAGTAAAAAAAAAAAAACTTCTAGGAAAGTCATCCAACAGGTCTTTCCAGACCAGAAAGTATCCAGAATTTACTCAGGATTCTTTAGTGCCAAAGAAGACAGGGGACTGGAGACCAGTTTTGGATCTCTATGTTCTGAACAAATCCATTCAATAAACAAATTTCTGGATGGTCACGATTCAGTCCATCCTTCCCCTTTTAGGGAAATATGATTGGATGCTCTCAGTAGATCTCCAGGACGCGTATTACCACATCAAGATGGAAAAGCACTTCAGGAGATTCCTCTGATTCTGGCTGGGAGCCAGTCACTTCCAATTCAGAGCCCTGCCCTTTGGCCTCACCTCAGCCCCCGAAGTGTTAACCAAATGCATAGTAGTGGTAGTGTCTCACTTGAGACTACAGGGACTTGGAGTATTTCCTTATTTGGATGACTGGCTCATCACCGCTCCCACCAAGCATCTCTTAAAGTCAAGAGACTGCATCATTCAGACTTGTGCTTACCTGGGGATCACAGTAAACCACAATAAGTCTCAACTGGTCCCAGTGCAAAATTTGGAATTTTATAGGGGCAAATATGACTACAAACACTTGCATAGCTTCTCTTCCCTTCCCCCATCTAGAAAAGATCAGACTTGAAGTCAGGAAAATCATCAGCAACAAGACAGTAGCCACACACCTGGTCCTGCAGGCCTTGGGTTCTATGGCAGCAACCATTACTTACCTCTAGCATGACTCCACATGAAAATTCTACAATGGCTTCTAGTATCCCAATGGTCCATTCTTTGTCAGCTAGTGTCTCATCATGTTTTGGTAACCAGCTATTGCAAAAAGGCTCTTCTCTGGTGGATTCACTCCAAAGAGATTCTTGCAGGATGACCTTTCATCCCACCTCAGCCCCAGGCCATAGTGACCACAGAAACCTCCCAGATTGGGTGGGGGGCATTAGCTGGGCATGACTGTGCAAGGCACTTGGTCACTTATAGAGGCCAGCTTGCATATCCATGTTCTAGGATGAGAGCAGTACTGTTAGCGTTGCAGGCATTTCAGGCTGTGCTTCCTCCAGGGACAATTGCGATCCAGGCAGACAACATATCAGTGGTTTGGTACAATAACCAACAGGGAGGAATAAAGTCTTACCCCCTTTGTTGAGAAGTGGTCAGAGTTTGGTAGTGGGGGATCTCTTCTGACCACTTTTTAATAGCAATGCACATCCCGGGAACTTCCAGTGTGATAACAGACAAGCTGAGCAGATGTATTCTCATGCCTCATGAGTGGTCTCTCAATCTGAAAGTGGCACAAATGATTTTTTGCCGCTGGGGCAGCCTTGCTGTGAACTCTCTGCATCACCCATAAATAACAAGTGCAGCACCTACTTTGCCCTGGTCCCCATTCCAGGGGAGTCCCTGAGAGACATGTTCCTTCATGATTGGCCCTCGGGACTTCTATATGCCTTTCCCCTGATTCCGTTAGTCCTTCAATTTCCCCTGATTCTGTTAGTCTTTCAATTTTTGAAGAAAGCAATTGGGTTGAAGAGAAAAGTGATCCTTATTGCCCCATTCTGGCCTCCACAAATTTGTTTCCCCTTCCACTAGCCTCATCTGATTTAGCAGCCCCGGACTCTGGACCCAGCTCCAGATCTTCTGTTCCATCCAGAGGGATTAGTTCATCCGATGCTTCAGAACCTAAAGCTCACAGCATGGCTTTTCCACTTCATTGATCACCTGGCATAAACTTGTTTTCTCCAGTCCCTAAGATTATTTTGGCCTCTCTTAAACCTTCCATATTATTGTAGCAAATGGAAGAGCTTTTCATGTTGAGCTTGTGATAATGACATTGACCCTTTCTCAGCTCCTATCACAAACGTTTGAGTTTTTGACCTTGCTTTTTGAAGGAGAGGCTTCTGCTTCTACTATCAGAGTTCATCTAGTGGCTATTTCAAAATTTCACAGTAGTTTACAGGACGTCCCATTAATGTCTCATAAACTCTGCAAAGCTTTTTTGAAAGGACCTGGATGCTGAAGCCTCCTTATAAACACCCATATGTCCCATGGGATTTCAGTTTGGTTCTTCAGGCTTTACTGTACCCCACCCTTTGAGCCTGCAGCTACTTGTTAGCTAAAGTACTTGTCCTGGAAGACAGCTTTACTAATAGCTATCATGTCTGGTAGAATAATTTTGGAGATTCAGGCACTATGTTAACCTCCATATTTGATTTTTCACCCAGATAAGGTTTCTTTAAGGACCACTCCATCTTTCCTACCAAAGGTTGTTTCAGAGTCAAATATTAACCAGACTATAAATTTACCAGTCTTCTTTCCAAAATTTTCAAACCAAGGTGAATACTGTCTTCATTTATTAGATGTCCACAGACAATTGCATTTTTACCTCCTTGGAACAATACTTATCAGGAAACCTGATCAAATGTTTATTGCTTTTTCTAGTACTAGACTAGGCAGACTGATATCCAAAGTTATGTTTTTCTAGATGGTTGAAAGACAACATTCCTCTTGGTGTATATGAAGGAAATGCAAAATTATCTGGACCTGTTAAGGCACACTGTACCACAGCAATAGCCACTTCTACAGTTTTCCACTCCAGGGCCTCCTTGGATAACTTTTGTGCAGCAGCGAAATGGGCTACCCTACATACCTTTATTACTCATTACAAATTGGATCTGGCTTCCAGGGGAAGAGCTTCCTTTGTTTCTATGGTACTTGGGAATATCATTCCAGTAGTCCACCCAAGGTATAATGTAGCTGGATTCTCTATCCCACATGTCAAGGAATAAACGATTGACAAAACAGATGGAACATTATGATGAGTACCAAACTTATTTTTTGCTTTCCTTAGACTGAGATCGTGAGGTTGAGTTTGAGTTATCAGAATGATCTTGCCAGAAGTGACCCACAAATGGAAAGTATTGAGATTCAACTTTAAATAAAGCCAACTATCAAATCATGGCATGTTACAAGACCCTTTTGATGAATCCCATAAAAATGCCCAATTCTTAAATATGTTGTGTGAACTGCAGATAAACAAAAGCTGAGTTGTCCTGCATGACTTTAAACTGGAAGACCTATACCTCAAATGTAGGCTATGCTTAAAATTCCTCTATTTCATGGATCAAGTAGTCGGAGAGCTCACTAGAGGACGTCTTATATTCTTGACTAGTGTGTACCCTTCCTTAGTAAAGTCTGATCACATACTAGAAACCTTTTCCTTCAAAATCCTCAAACCAACATATGCAGATGTCATAGTGTTCAAAGATTTCAGATGTGCAAACTTACACTTCTGTAATGAACTCTCAAAGTTCAAGTATTACTGTAATCCACAAAATGCTGACACAGCTAATAGTTAAGCAGATTCTGTGCTGACAAAGAAAACTATAGTAATCTGACGGTCCCTACCAGAACTAAACAAAATGTGACATGTAAGAGCAAACCAGCATGGCGGTCTACATGCATAAATAAACAATACAATATAAGGAAAAACCTCCTTAGAATATACAGCAAAACTAAAGGCCCACAAATCAAGATCCTTATCAAAAACTTATGTAAAGTACTGAAAAATGCCATCAGGAAAAAAGGCATCCCATAAACTTAAGCTGAAACAGGAAGCAGAGAATAATTACAAATCCTTTTCCTATATCAGGAAATTATGTAATAACCCCTAACATTGCTCTGAAATTTTTCATAATGCTGCTACTTGGAATTGGTGGCTGTCTTCATTGTATTAGCAAGTAAATTCAGTGCAAATTTTACCCCATAGACCTCTACACAAAGCCCACATATTCCCAAGGATTTCAAGCCACCTATCATTACTAAGGAACACTTGCTAAAAGTACTCTCCAGAACAAAAATACATCCTGTCTGGCACTTGTTAGCATACCAGTCTGCCTGATGAACAGCACTAAACATGTGCTGGTGGGGACCCGCTCTTACAAGCTGTTCAACCTGAGCTTATCTACTGGCTTTTTCCCTGAGATATGTCACGCAGAAGTTGGGATGCCACTTCACAAGGACAGTCTCGTTGCAGATCCTAGAAATTGCAGAGCCATCAGCCTGAAGATCCTTATCTGCAAGGCTGTGGAACAGATCACAGCCTAATAAATTCCAATATTAAAAATCTTGTAAGACTTGACAACACAGTAGGCTGGCTTTAAGGGTAGATCTCCAGTAGTGAATCTGACAAATCTGGCAATTTTCTTTTTTTCTTTTTTTTGAGACTGTAATACAAGCAGTGGACTATGATGTCCATACAGCATATCTTGACCATGCCAAAGGCATTTGATACCATAACCACAGATAACATAATTGGCAAGATGTGTGTGCTCCAAATTGATCCCTGTGTAGTAAAGTGGATAGCAAACTGGCTGAGGGAAAGAACCCACACAGTGAGAGGCATGGGTATGTCCTCCGGCTATGTGAAGCTTAGTAATAATGCCCCATAGGGATATTTTCTAGAACCTGTTTGGCATGCGCTTCTCTGATCTTCAAATCAAATAGTGGGATCTCTGAGTAGCCAAGTTTGCAGATGCTTGTAAACTGGGTGTCGCACTCAAATCCCCTTCTGCTATGTAGATGGTACAATATGAACTTGCACATATTAAAAGCTGGTGCTCAGAAAGTGGCCTAAAATTAAATTCTAAAAATGTGATATTGTTAGATTTGGTAAACATACCTCCCTGGCATATAGTGTGAACTGTATCCCACCCACTCCAAATTGAAGATGTTGTTTGAGACCTTGGAACATGGTTAGACATTTCCCTTTCATTTCATCATTTCGCAACAGTGGTTAGGAAATCTTTCTTTGTGGCACAGCTAATAACAAAAGGCATCTCGTCTACATTCAAAGAAGTCTTTACCCCTCTGTATTCTGCACTGATCAAGACCATCATTGACTACAGTACTGCCTTTGGGATGTAATTTACTAGACAAGTTAAGCAGTGGGAGAGACCCCAAAGGTTCCTGACAAAAAAAAAAAAAGACCATGGGCGTAAAAGATCTGCGGTACCAAAAGAAGCTAGACTATGTCCCTGTATTTCGTGTTCTATAGACTCCTTGGGGATGGTCTGTGCCTTTACTTCTGGGTCATTGGGGATCAGGCAGTCCAAAACCTCTTATCTTCACAAATTAAACAGTCCAGCAGAGGCTAGGACTAGATATGTGAACCTGCTTCAGTAAATATTTCATGGCGGGGAGAGAAATTTATCACATAATGACTACCCCCTCTTTGAAACGACCACTGCTCTCGGTCAGGCAGTGTGACACACCATCTTCCTTTAAAAAGGAAATGGACAGTTGGATGGTATTCATAAATTCACCACAGGCATGGCTGACCCTATCATTGTTTGAAAAGGAGGCAAGGTCTAAGGATGGTCACTGACAAGGTGCAAGTGGCCACATGACCCAGGTGCCTTGTATTTTCAATGATTCTATACCATGACTATATAACTAGACAACTGGTCATTTGTTTTTACCATGATGGATACAGGAGACACTTGCCTAAGGTATTTGAGGAACATGCCACTTGAGAATTGTCCATCTCCTTAGCAATCTATAGATCCGTTTTCTGAGAGAGTTGTGACTCAACTTCTTGGTCATCAATTTTCATGTTTCTTGAAATGTTACCTTTTACAGCTGAGTGATGCTTTGCAGTTCAGGTAATCAATGGTGGTGGTGTAGGCTTTCACCACAGCTTTCTTTCCCTTCTATTTGGTGGTTACCATTAGTTTTTGCTGGAACTTTGTCCTAGGTGTACCTGCTGTGTAACCTGTCAAATTAACAGCTTAATAGCTGATGTACGAAAAGGGAGGAGTTTCACAAGGCACAATGGGTTTCACTTGCTTCCTTTTTTCTTAATTATTGTTGGTGTAGACTTTAGTGTTTTTTTAGTTACCTCCACTGCTTTGGGTGCATGCGTGTTTGAAGGGTGAAATGAATTGATATATTGTTAATGGGAGTATTTTTTGAGGATTGTTGCCTATTAATAAACTGATGTACATAGTTTGACAGAGTATTCCCCTGATTTTTATCACAAATCTTTTTCAAGTGGTTTGCGTTGTTGGCTGATGGTACTCCTGTACAACTCGTGTATAGGGGAGCCTGTTGTAGAAGGCTCTGGTGTGTGTGTGTGTGTGTGTGTGTGTGTGTGTGTGTGTGTGTGTGTGTGTGTGTCTGCTATAATTCTAAGGTAAGTTAAGTCAGTTTATTTGTTATTTTGGTTAAATATTGAAAATATTACATTTGTTTTATTTTAAGATCAGAAACTTTTGCATGCATGTCCATGCTACCATTTAGTATTTTTTTTTGTCTTGTAGATCACATGAAAGGACTGAAAGGGCCCATTTTGAAAAGAAGACTAGAATGCTGGTAAGACTTTGAGTGAGTTACATACTGTCATGGTGGTACAGCTGACTGAACAACACTCCGCCTCTAATTGTGAAAGTAAAATGTTCATAAAGAATGAATAGTTTTATGGGAGGCAGTTTTGGTGATTTGTTTTAAATATTTATACTTTTGTTCATCTACTACTTGTCTTGCAGCATTATTCCTACCACAAGACTAGTTGTAGATAAGTTGATGTCCTTTTGTGTCACTGTTGCAGTATTGTTTACTGAAGGGATTCCCTGCCTAGGGTAGCCCAACATCTAGCCAGTATACCAAAGCCCTAGGATTTTAAAAACGTCCTATGTCACACATGTGCCCCCTGTTCACAGCATAAGGCATAAAGGTGATGTACAGACGTACATACTTCAGAACTTTGCCGCCAGTTTGAACGTCATCTGCGATCGTCAGTCTGAACGCTCCTTGTTTGTGCTGGTTAACAAGCGATTTTCAGATAACTTCCACACTGGGGTTTTCTTATCTCATTTTCTTTGTTTGTGAGGTTACATGTCATCCAGAAAGAGAAAATGTCAGTGTAGGAGACTGATTCCCTATAATGACCTTTAAGGTTTAGTTCTGTTTCGCAATTTGCCTTATAAAGTGAATGAGGTTAATGTTTTCAAATGACTACATGCACTTTGGAATCTGGATTCTTGTTCATATCAACTTTGAATATAAATATCAATTTTAAACTGTACATTTTTGTAGCCATTAAAATGCAGCAGTAGATCAGGATGTATGTGTTTGTTACATGGGGTTTAGTGTTGTGCAAACTGACTTCACTTCTAAGTATTATTTTTGCAAGTAATGCACTAGCATAGTTAATATTATATATTATTCTCAATATTTTGTTTCATTTGATCACCATTGTAGTGACCTAAGCTTTATATGGGTTGTATCCTGCCATTGATATTACAGCCGGTCAGTTTACAACATTTCAGCAAACTTTCTACATGCCCTGTCCATTGTTAAGCTCAAGACAGTTTTGGGTGCCAAGCCCTTCAGATCTTTCCTGCCATTGAAGATAAAGCTCGGCTATTGAGGATCGATGGTCAGCTATTGCTCTTACATTGCTGGTCACAGAAATTCCCTTCAAGGGAAAAAAACTTCCATTTTACATTTTATGACAGAACATTTTTTTTTATAAAACTTCATATTTTATCTTAGATTTAAGTGCTTAATTTGACAGATGATTTTTGAACACTTTTAAACAGCGGTGTTTTTTACTTTTGAGGGGAAAAGTTGTTAAAGATCATTTTAAGCTACTTTTCTCTATGGTGAAACTTTTGTTAATTTACTTTTTAGGAGCGGGCTGGGGTAAGTGTGTAAAGCTTTTCATTGTTTTATCAGAGAAGTATTTTTTTTACTATCTACTTGCTTTACTGACTATTGCTTCTTGGCTTCCCAGGGAATCGAGCACCATACAACAATTTACCATTACACAATTTACCAGCTCCTCACTTCCTTCTTTCAGCCAAAAAAGAAGAAAATTATTAAACAGCCTTTGGCACCACAACAGGCTGCTCAAGTGCCTCGGCTGCAGGTAAGTGATTCTGCCGTGGCCAGAGCTGGTTCCTTGGACTTATGTTTTTCCTTGAGTACTGGTGCTGTAGTTCCTACAGCCAACAATGGATTGGGGATTAGACATATTCCTCTGTGGCTGCTGGCATACTCTTAGCAGGCAAGTGAGAAGCCCTTCTCGTCGGTCCTGGGAGAAGGGACAGAGTGTCTCTGTCTAGCCATAAAGTTGTGCCCATATCCAGGGAGGTTATTCCTACCAGTTCTTGGTCTATTTCTTCATAAATTCCTATCAAAAAGAAACACAAAACATTAATGCAGGTCTCCTCATTCTTCCATGATTCTGGACAGGAGTAATTTATTGAGCTTAGCTCAGGGTTTAGTGCATGCTTTTGAGCCTTCTTGTTTTGTGGTTTCTGGTAAAAGAAAAATTTAGATGTCTTTTTATTATCATGTTGCAGTATTCTTCACCTTGGGGAGTTGATGCCTGGAGCACCGGACATCTGGCCAGTGTACCAAAGTCTTGAAAGCAGGAATACGAGAGACGTTGCATGTAAGAGCCATAAACTGATGCCTGCTATATCTGTGACATCTGTGCATACCCAAATCAGAACTTTTCTGCTGCAGTGCGTTTCAGACGTCCATGCACCAGCTCCAATAATCCGGCATTTGTTTGACTTCGGCCATCTGATTTAGACTATTGCTTCAGGCTGTCCGCATTCAGATAAGTACACTTGTGGGTTTTTTGCTTGTTTCTTTCCATTCCTAGATGACGTGTCTGAAACTGGTAAAGTGCTGTTGTGTAAGACAAATTCCACATAAGGATATGCACGGTCAGTGTTTATTTTGTTTAGGGGCATGTCACGACTAGAAGTCCTGTGATATTTGCCAATCTTTTGTCCCCAAAACCCTTAGAAGCTGTTTGTCTGCTTTAAATCTCTAGAGAATCTGCGACTTGGTCTCTTGGCATCCAGGATGGAAGGCACAGCAGGCACCTCCGACAAGCCACCAAGGAAGAAGGCTAAAAAAGTGAGACCCAATGTCCAAGCTGCGCCTCAGGAATCTGGTGAGATCCTAGAGATGAGTGTTAGCCCAGGATTGCTCCGGACTTCAGATACTTCCCTGTTACTGGAAACTGAAATGGAAGCCAGTGCAGCAGGTATTCAGAGTATGTCCGCTGAGGCTTTACAACCATCAGCTCCTGATGGTGAGGGGGAAACCACAGCTCATGATGTCGGAGGGGCCATTTACTGCCTTGCCATCTATTCAAAGGTCAGCACCCAGGCCTACTTCTGCTCCTTCCACCCCTTTAAAAAGGAAACTGAAGGAAAAACACAGGGCTAAAGATCCTACTCCAGCTTGGGAGACCTTTCCCTGGACTTTATTCAAGGCTTTTCAGGTACTCCGGACCCAGCATTCCCAGTCAGGTCAACCTCTGGCTTCACAGATAGAATCTGAGGAGGGCTATTCCTCCTCCGATGAATCCCTCACATATTGTTCTCAGATTGAATCCCCTAAGGATTTTGCTACTCCTGAGGAAGAAAGAGACCCTCACTCCTGACTCCCCAGGAGAAGATGTCTCCTTTTGGGACACTATTTCCCTACTTAGGCAGCATTTTAAGTGGGAAGCCTCAGATGTTTCTAAGACCAAGAAAAGATATTTTGAACTCCTGCATATGGAGCAGCCCTCATCATTTGCATTTCCTCCTGTACTCCCAGCTTTCCAGGATGCCTTCTCAGCTGTTTCCAGAGTCACACCCTCCTGCTAGCAAGAGACCAGATGGATTTTACAAAGTGTCTGCAAAGGAACAGTACCTTTTTAATAATCCTCCAGCAGATCCTGCTCTTATTGCAGTTTCAGTTGACAAATCTTCGAGGCAGCTACCTTCTTCCTCGGTTTTTCCCACTGATAAGGATAGTGAATTTATGGCTGGATTGGGGAAGAAAGTATATACTTCTACCTTGGCCATACAAGCAATTAACTATCAAACTCGTATGGCAAAGTTTGCCCTGAATTCCCTGACAAAGGCCTCTACTTGGCTGGTGAGTCAGGTATGTCAGACAGCAAAGACTCAGCTGGACACCCTTCTGAACATGGTATCACAGATGATTAGACATTCAATCAAGTGCAGCTATGATGCTGTTTAAGCCTCTTCCAAATCATCTTCATCTGTTTCAGTGTTAAGGAGGTTCTCATGGTTGAAACTCCATCCTTTGCTCTTGGATGTCCAAGCGAAATTGTTAGATGCTCCTTTGGATAAATCGGCACTCTTTGGGGCTGCCTCTGCAGAGCTACTTAAGTCACTGCAGGAAAAAGGAAAAGACTTGCAATATCTAAAACATTTACTGATGTCACCAGTACCCAGAATCCATAGGAAGTACCCCCCAAAAAACCCAGCTTTAAGAGCAGTCCTTTCACTCCTCTGCTACTCATTCCAGGGGATGAAGACAACCTAGGAAACCATCTGCTCCTAGACCTTCATCTGCTCCTAGACCTTCATCCACCTCAACACCTTCATCGTTTCAGAGGCAGCCAGACCCAGATAGAGCTCTTCTGTTGTGACTTTCTTCCCTTGCCCACTTCCCCGCTCCCTACGCCTAACCCTATCCCTACACTCCTGGCACAAAATTCCCACCAGTATCCTCTTTCTATGATGGAGAGCACCCACCTGTTTGTGGTAATCTCCACCATTCCAAGGAGTTCCACAACCTCCTAGTCCGCTTTCACCGCTTTCACTGCTTTCACTGTTCCCCACCATTCTGACACAATTTCTGTCTCCAGGCACTGTAGAAGTAGTACCCGAAGACCAATTAACCAAGGGGTTTTACTCCAGAATGTTTTTGGTTCCAAGAAAGGATGGTCCTTGGAGACCCATCCCTGTCCTTCCTCAATCTCTTCCTCAAAGTGCCAACCTTCAAAATGCTCACATTACAGCAATTTCTCCCTCTTATTCCTCAAGAAGCCATCATGGCCTCCCTGGATCTGAAGGATGCATACCTTCACATCCCTATTCACCCCCACTTACAGGAAATTTCTTCATTTCTCTGGATTCCTCACATTATCAGTTCTCTGCCTTGCCCTTTGGACTCCCTACAGCCCCAAGAGTATTCACCAAATGTCTACCCCTGGTCATTGCATACTGCAGACTACAGGGCATACAAATGTATCCTTATTTAGATGACCTGTTGATCCTACACCAGGATTCTGTCACCCTGTTTCAACCGGGTTTCCAGGATTTTGCAAAATCTAGGGTTCACTGTGAATCACTTAAAGTCCCAAATGACTCTCTCGCAAGATCTTGTTTTCCTGGGGTGCAGGCTAAGAACAAACCTGATGTCATTCTTTGTCTCCTGCCAAGAAAGTGGAATTTCTCACCCAATTTCTCCAGTTCTCCTACCACAAACATCCATCTCAGCCAGAGAATTTTTTGAGAAACTTGAAATTCATGGCTTCCTTGATCCCATGCTCCCTCTAACCAGGATGTGCATTCACTGAGTATTGAGAAGAACAAACACTTTCATCCCTTAGAAGCAAATTTTCCCCTTTCTCCCCTTTTTAAAAAAGGAACTCGCTTGGTGGATCTCTACTATCGCCCTCAGTCAAGGGGTGCATTTACAGATTCCTCTGCCCAAGCAGCATCTTTACACAGATGCATCAGATTTAGGTTGGGGGGCTGTCCTTCACAGTGCCAACAACCAGCACAAGGTACAGGGGGAATGGTCCTTTCCAGAAAGAAGGATCCACATCAGTCTAAAAGAATTAAGGGCCCTTTACTTGGCAATTCAAGCCTTTCAAGGGATCCTTCTGCAAGACACATTTGACATGACAGTCCTGTGGTACATAAACAGGGAGGAACAAAATCCTACCCTCTTTGCAGTCTGGCAGTTTAAATCTAGTCCCTGGCAGCAGCACTACAGATTTATTTGCAGGCAGTCTATATCCCATCAGAAGACAACATGATGGGAGACACCTTGAGCAGGACCTTAACACCCTTCCACGAATGGATGCTTCACAGGGAGGTGTTTCTGAATCTAATTTACAAGTTGGGTATTCCACAGGCAGATCTGCTTGCCTCCTCCCAGAATAGACCAATGCCCCTCTTTTGCACATGGTTTCCCCATCCACAGTCCTGGAAGGTGGGACACCTTCTTCTCATGGGAGGGAATGTTCCTTTGCCCTCCCCCCCATTTCCATTGATTCACAAAGTCCTCCTGAAAATACAGAAGGACAAACCAAAAATCCTGTTGGTAACTCCCTTATGGCCAAGACAGCATTGGTTTCTCCTACTTTTTCATCTAGCCCAGGGAAATTGCCACAGGTTACCTCACTGCTTCAACTTACTCTCACAAGAAAAGGGGTCCCTTATTCATCCCCACCTTCTCAAGCTCAATCTGACTGTTTGGGTGATAGTTTTGATGCCCTTTAGTCACCTATATTCAAAGGACGTACTCAATATTCTGCAGGTGGCCAGAAAACCAAGTACTAGGAGAAACTATTCATTTAAATGGAAGAGATTCTCCAATTGGTGCTGTAAGAGTAAACAGGACCCATCTCAAGCTTCTGTTCCACTGGTCCTATCCTACCCATGTGAGTTGCTGCATTCAGGGTTGACTTTTTCTTCAGTAAGAGTGGATCTTTCTGCCATTTCTGCTTGCCTTTCCTTGACTACCACCTCTGGATTCCAGGCTAGATGTCAAACTGTTTTTGAAAGGGGTCCTTCATATTATGCGTCCTCATAAGCCCATTCCCCCAACTTGGGACCTTAACTTTGTGCTGGAAGAACTTAACACAAGTTCCCTTCAAGCCCAGCCCATTCTTCAACTCTCAAGGTTTGTACTTGGGAAAACTGTCCTGTTAGTTAGTGGCTCTCACTTCTGCCAGGAGGGTATCCGAGATCCAAGCCTTATGGCTTTATTTCCCTACCCTGCCTTCCATAAAGATGGGGTTTCCCTAAGGACTAACCCTTCCTTCATGCCAAAAGTAGTTGATGAGATCTCCCTAAATCGGACCATTAACTTACCGGTCTTCTACTCTCAGCCACAGAACTCCTCAGGACATTGCATTCATTGAATGTTCATAGGCAACTGAGGTTCTACTTAGACAAGACCAAATCCTTCAGGCAGTCTGATCAGCTTTGTCTCCTTTCATCCTAGGGCCTTAGACAAGGCCATGTCTAAACAGACAATTGCCTCTTGGATTTCTAAGGCTATTGCCTTTTGCTACTCCTTTCATGGAAAACAGTTGAGTTAATCTGTCAAAGCCCATTCCACCAAAGCAGTTTCTGCTTCAGCAGCCTTTTTCAAGGGCATTGATTACTCTTCTCTTCTGGAGGCTGCGGCTTGGTCCTCTCTACATACCTTCACCAAGCATTACAAATTGGATTCCATCTCTATGGCTAGAGCAGGGTTTGCTAGGTCTGTTCTGCAGGGTCTCATAGACTCTGCTTCTCTACCTGCCACCCACACCACTACCTAGAGAGCTATGGTAGTCTCCCTAAGGTGAAGAATACTGCAACATGAGAATAGAAGGGCATAGAATAGCTGTGTAAAAACTTACCTTAACCATAGATGTCATTCTCTTCCATGTTGCAGTATTTGATCCCACCCACCTCCTCTCCCTCTTTGACCATATTATAAACTGGGTCCTTTCCCTGACTACTGACCTTGTGTCTAGGAGGGGTTTTACACTACCTTTTACTACTCCTGTTCCTGGGGGCTCTCTTTATGCACCAGCCCATTCTGATTTGGGTACGTGCAGACATCGCAGATATAGAATGCATCAGTTTATGGCTCTTGCATGCAACGTCGCATGTACCCCTGCTTTCAAGACTTTGGTATAATGGCCGGATGTCCGGTGCTGCAGCCAGCAACTCCCTAAGGTGAAGAATACTGCAACATGGAAGAGAAGGACATCTATGGGTTATGGTAAGTACTTACACAACTATTCTTTCATAATTTTGTATAGATATTCAAGAAATTGAACTTCAAAATAATTTTGAAGGAGCAGATTGTCTCCACAGATTTCTGAGTGAGATTCTGAAGTGTGTGTTGCTTTGAATATTTCCTTTTAAAGGAGTCTTTCTCTGAAACTATTTCCAGAATGAATCAAGTTGTTTCAGTGGGAAAACAATGATATTTCTCAGTCCCTAAAAAATTTGATTGGTTACAAATGGAATTCCCTGCACCTCCTTATATTCCTCCTGTTCTTGTCTACTTTGAAATGTTTGTCACAGCCTGTAATTTCCCTGACATGTCAGTCTGTTGCCCATAAAAAAAGCAGATTACATAATGTACTTTAATATTTTACATTTTTATACGTATCTAACCCAGCAGTTATTACTTCAGTGAATCCAGCTGCTGTTAAACATTTGATTTAATGTAAATCCTTTTGCCAAGGATGGGAAGGTTTTGGATAACTTTGGGGAAAAATGTATTCTTCTGCAACACTTGTTTTTGGAATTCTCAGCTGTCTAAATTGTAAGTTGAAGTTTATGCTTTATACTTATGATATGAGAAATAATTTGGCATCGGATCCTTTTGTGAGGAGAAATCTGCTTTGAGTAACTGTCTCTTCTGTGTCTCAAATGACTACCCATTATTTGAAATGCACATAACTCTACTAATGCCACCTCCAGGGCTGATGCAACTGGAAATGTTATGATGATATTTGCCTGGCTGCCTTCTCAAAACTTCTCGGAGGATATCAAAAATGAAAATTTGAATTTCCTTTTGGATAGAGAACTAGCTTTAAACCTTCTGCTGCTGAGGTCATTAAAGGTATGATAGAGGGAAGCTGATTCAATGGATTTCTCCATTTTTTCAGTCCTCTTCAAAGTTTGCCAAGGGATTTAACATTCCTTCTACAACTTTCTGTAAATGGCAGAATAAATAGTTCCACCAAGCTGCTGGTAAGCATATATTTAAAAAGCAATGGTAGGAATGCTCACAAAAAGAGAGTGGGAGCCCCCCCTCACAAGAATAAAGGGCAGTCTAGTCAGAATGACGATATGAGGGTGTACCCTTTCCCTTTCACACCAGCAGTCTCTTACTACTTCTATGAAGTCTGAACCATTCATTTTATGGCTAAAGATGCCAGTGGGAATCATTTGCTCCTTTCCAGAGTTCCTCCTCATCAACTCTTTTCTCCTCCTGCTATCCAGTATACACTGGCTCATTGGGTGAGAGAAGCTGTTCCCCCTCCTCCTGATCTAAAATAGTTTTCTTCAAGGAAGTTTCTGATGTTGGGACTTCAAAAGATGGCTGCACACACTGACTAACAGTTTAATTTCAGCTCTCCCAGTGTGAAAACAAACTCGGAAAAGAGAGCCAGTGAATTTGTCATTTTGGGTAAATTTTAATTACTGGCAAGTAAGTGTACTGCCTGGATGCCAGCAAAGAAGAAATTTAGAGAACATGAAAGAAAATAAACTGCAAAAGGTTAGGAAAAAACACTGGCTGGGAAGAATCTTGCATCCATTCAGCTAAAAGCTGTTTAAGCTCCAGCTTTGGTGTAGTAATATGACTTCTAGTAATCTAGAGAAAAAAAAAAACAAAAGCTCAGAGCTATTAAAATAAAAATAAATTAAACACTGAATGTGTAGATCAACTCAAATAACCAGAGGCTGGAAAATATAAGTAACTTTAAATAGACATTCAGATAAGCCAATAAAACTACAACAATCTGAGGTTAAAATGAAGATGGCAGGTTACGTATGGACTGCTCAAGAAGTGATATTTAACAAAATGGCAGAATTAGATGACAGAGCATGTAGGGAAAACCTGAGATTTTCTACTATACTAGAGAAACCTGAAGGAATAGACTGTATTCATTTTATCAAAACACAAATGCGCAACTGGTCTGTTCCACAGCAGGAGTTTTTAATTGAAAGGGCAAGTAGTGTATATGCTTCAAACCTGGCAATAAGAAAGCAGCCAAAACTTGTATTAAGCAGTCCTTCCAGCAGAAAGAGTTGATACTGAAAAACTGTGGCAAGGGCAAAGTACAAAAATTTGGAAATTGAGTGTGTGAGGAAAATGACACACTGTACACCAGGCAGAAGAGGAGCATATTTATTATAGCATTCAGGGAATGTTGAGAGGCAGGTGTTAGATTCAAGTTGTTACATTCAGTTGTCTTCAGTATACTTTTTCCTGGAGGATTAAAGTAATTTTTGTTGCAGAACAGGCTTAGGAGGAAATGCAGAAGTTTTCCCAACAAAAAGTGAGTTATCAAACAAAGGGATTCCTCTTCTGATAGTAAAGCTTATAGAAAAACTCTGCCAGTGAAACATTTTCCAATGTTCCAAAGCAAAATGCTTGAGAGAGAGAAAAGTACAGGAGTTGACTGGGAGTATGTTGGAAGTGAACCAGAGACTGATATTGGGAGATGGAGATCAACAGAAAAGGAGCTGAAACTAGATGGTAAAAATGTGATATTGTTAGATTTAGTAAACATTCCCCCAAGGAGGTGAACAGGAAGAAAACAAGCAACTCAGATTTTAATGAATAAATGTGAGATTACAAAGCGTTGCTCACATTTGTGAAATATGGCTGAACAAAAAAACTTGGTAATATTGGACAGTTTTGACTTCGTTAGACTTGTTCAGGACTCCAAAGCATTTGCTGTACTTCATGACAATGTTTGGAAAAATATTAAAGGGAAGGGAAAAGGTATTGAAAACAATAACTGTAAGTAAAACAATTTTTAACTGTATTTTTATGAAGCCTTTCATGGCATGAACTGCTTGTTTGTATATTAAAGCATTTTCAGTTATTTTTGTGTGAATAATGATATTAAAGTAAACAGGTGCCCTTTTTTCTTTATTTCTTTGTCAGTTTTAAGAAATGGAGTTATTCCAGTGTAAAAATGAATGCCTGGACAAAAGGGTGTTAAAGATAATATGGGTGTTGAGGTGGAGGATGGAGTATAAAAGTATACAGATCTTGACACAAGTACAGTTGATATGCTTTTTTTGTTTTACTTTTGCATGGGGGAATGGCTGGCTCAAGGCTCTCGGCTTGATCTAACAGCAAGTTTTAAGTGGAAGCAAGTAAATAAGAGAACTGAATGTAATGCAAAATTTTCACATTGTAATGTGAGAAGCTTGTAGCTGAAGGCAACTATGCATCTCATTCATATGTTTCAATGGAGACAAGCTGATAGGAGGGCAATACCTTTTAAGGCTAAAAGTAGTGTTTTCTGAAAGCATTCAAGTTTTTCTACAGCGGGGAGAGGAATAAAGATAAGGCAAAATTAAATGGCACTAAGTGTAAGTAGAAGCACAGGCTGTGTACTATGCATCTTAGCATGGATAATGATAATTATAGGTCCGTTAAAGCCTGCTAGTTGGCTGTCAATCTATGACAATTGCTCCTCTTAGCGGGGTTAAACTTCATTATTTGAAAATGTACATAGTTTTTGTGTTTGTATTAAGTTAATAGGTTACAAGGGTATTCTGCGTGTGTGATTTTATTTGTCTGAGAGGTTTTATTAAAACAAGGTTCAAGTGGACGTTATAAAAAAGAATTGCATAAATGATCAAGCTGCCAAACATCAGTGCATGCATGTAACACAAAAGCTGAAACATGACATTTAAAAAAAAAAGCACTTGTACATAATGGATGGGAACAATAACTTCTGAACATAATGGCAGCACTTACATTTACATTTCAAGATAATATGGATTTGGGTATATACAAAAAAATGGAGTAGTGAATTATATAAAGAAATGCAGAGTGCAAATAGTTGTGGTACAGGAGATACATTTGGAAAGAACTGAGCATGGGAATTGGATTAAAACAAAAAAAGGATTTCAGGATCATTAGCAGAATATCTGGGACAAAGGAAAAGGAGAGTACTTGTATTAATTGTTAGGAGCTCCAACAGTGATAGAAGAAAAAAAGATAATGCTAGATTAGTGATAGCATGGGAGGAGGAGGATTATGCTGACATGTATTTATATTCCACCTAAAACTGCTACAATGGAGCTCAAGAAAAGTCTTGATGAAATAGCTTTCAGCAGGGAATATTACTTATAGATGTTGACTAGAATTTCATTTGCAGTAGTGAGGATGCATCTGGGGAGAAGGCAAAATATAACAAAAGGGGCAGAGTTTTGACAAACTTTGAAAATATTTGGTATGGAAGATGTGAATTCAGTAGTAGGAATTCTAATTAAATTAACATATTCCCCAAGGTACAACAACTGGGCTAGTGTAGACAGCAGTTATGTTTCACAGGAATATGTGCATTTAATTGAAAGTGTTAATACTTATCCAATAATGTATTTCATATCACACTGCAATAATAACAAACATAATGCAGGGTAATGACGTAGAAATGAGACATTGGCACTTCCACACCAATCTGTTAAAAAGAGAAGAATTTAAGGAATGGTTAGAAATTTAGGGAAGAAAGAAATTCCTTAAGATATAGATAGTGAGTGGGATAAAATGAAAATGGAGTTTTAAAAATAGGGTAGGAATAAAAGAAAGAGATGAATGAGAAGTAACAAGATTTATTTAGAGGTAATGACAAAGGTGACAGTATTGCAGAATAAGGAGAGTCAGAACAAGAAGCTGCGCAACTGCTAAAGAGAAAGTAAGGGACTACCTGGATAATATGTATGAGTTTAGAGAAACTACTGTTAAGCAATTACTCCAGAATGCAAAAACTTTTAACACAATGACTTTGGCAACAAAGTGGGAAGCTTTGTTGGCAAGCTTATGGAGCCTATAACAAGGAAAATAGCCAGAGGCTGTTTAAAGGTATTAGAAACATTTTAGAATTTTTTGAAAATCTGTATAAATCAGAGAAATGTGGAAATAAAGACAGAGCACAAATGGAAATATTTTGGAAAACTTAGATATGCCAAGGTTAGAGGTAGATTGGGCTATATTAACAGGATAGGAGGAGATCAGATAAAAATTGATGTATAACCAATCTATAGGAAAGTTCTCCAGGAATAGATGGTATTCCTGTGGAAGATTGGAAGCTAGTAGGGAAGAAAGTGTTAAAGATCTGGAAGGTTTTGTTGAGCAGTATTTTAAAAGGAAGCACCAACATCCTGTAAGAAATCTGTGGAGGCTGCAATAACTAAACATGGTAAAGACCCATTAGATCCAGCTTAGGCCCCAGTTCTAAACCATGATTATAAAATGTTTGGGTCTATAATAGCAAAAAGAATGGTAAAGGTGTTGCCAAAATTGATAAGCTATGGATCAGTGTGGTTTTGTGGAGGGGAAGCAAACATTTGACAACATTAATATAACGATCTAGAGGGAAGCAGAATGTAAAAAAAAATACCACTATTGTTGTTGGGTCTTGGTGCAAAGAAAGCATTTGATAGATTAAGCTGGGATTTTGAGTAGGGCAATGGAAGCATTTATTTTCCCTGATACAATAATAAGGTTGATGAGGAGGACATATGAGGGGTCATAGGCAAAAATTAAATTGAGGGGGTCCTCTCTGATAAGTTTTATCTGAACAGAGGAATAAGGCAGGGGTGTAATCTTCCCTCTTTGTTTGCATTATATTTAGAACCACTGGCAAAGAAAATATGGGACTCAGAAATTCAAGGAAAAAATCAGTATGGTAATCGAGAAACTTGGATTTTATTTGCAGATATTATTTGGTACCCGACAGCCGGAAAAGGACATCACAGTATTGTGAAACATTCTGAGAAGCTGTTTAAGCCTTTTTAGGTGTAAAATTAATTAAGCTAAAATGAAGTCTGTAGCTGTAAACTATGTACTTGCACACAAATTGGTTCAGCAATATCCATATTTATGGGGACATGATAAAATTAAGTACTTGGAGTAAGAGTTAAAAGATTGTGTTATAACAGCTAAGGATATGTGGAAAGTGACTAAACAAAAGGTAATAACAACAACTGAGGAACTTGGAAGCTCTTGTTAAATTGTATGGCTAGCAAGATACAAACAGTGAAAATGTTTTTAGTTCCTTTAGTTTTATGCACAGGTCAGACATATTTCACCAACCAGAGAAGTTGTGGATAGGTATTAAGAGTTGAAAGATTTTATCTGGGAGGAGAAGGGGGCAAGAATCAAGTGGGATATGTTGATCCTTCCAGTAGAAGATGGTGGATTGGCATTACCTGATTTGAAGGGATATTTTAGAGCTACACAGTTAAAGCTCATCTGCAAGCAGAAAGCTACAATTCAAAGTGGAAAGGAATGATGATGAAACAGGAGGGAAGCTCAAATAAGGACTGAGTGGGATTTTTAGATGCAGATCCTCAAGGAGAATAACAGTAGCCCTATAAAATGTTATGTTCATAAAATGACAAAGTATTCTAAGAACTAAGCCAACATGGGCATGGAGATAGGAGAATCTGCCAATAGGGATGGCTGCAGTTAAGAGTACAATGAATAGGTAAAAGGGGGCTGGAATTTATCTGAGAAAACTGGCAAAGGGGAACCAAGGTACTTGGATCAGTTAATTAGAGAGGTGAAAGGTAATGGACTGGAAAGAGGCCAAGAATACATTTGAATTGCTGGTTAGAGACTGCCTTCCCTATTCAAGATTGATATCAGAATATAGGCAAAGAGAAAGGGATGGGGGAATCCTAAGTGAAAGACCAGCACTGGTAGAGTTTTTATTTGAATGTAGAATAGGATTTGCTGTAAAAAAAAAAAAAAAAAAAAAAAGGATAATTAGTAGGACATACAAAATATTTCATGGTAACTATGGGAATCAATCCAAGTGAGTTTAGAAAAGATTGGGAAGAGAGATTGGATACACAATTCACAAAGAAACAATGGGAGGATATATGTATGGCTCCCAAATATGCAACAAAGTCTAGAAGATTTAGGATTTTTGCTTGTAAACGTTTGCATAAGTTTTGTATACCCTAAGCAGACTCTGAAGAATTTTTCCTCCGGTAGATTGCAAGTGTTGGAGGTGATGGGGAAGAAAGAAAGGTAATTGGGAACATATTTTTGGGAGCATGATTTGACAGGCTTTAAAAAGTCCCTACAGACTGTCAGAATTGTTGGGTGAGCAAACTGGTGCAATGAAGGAAATATATTTTTGAGCTAGTATACAAGATCTGAATTGCCTAGAATAGTAAGACCTTGCTAAGGTGGCTGTCAAAAAAAAAAAAACAATTAAAAAATGTAAATCCAAGTCTAAACCAACAGTATTTGAAGTAGTAAATATAGTAACAGAAAAAAGATCTGAAAGTGGGATCTTTAGAAAAGGATAGGAGTAACTTGCATGGAAAATGGGATTTGTGGAAACAATACATGCAGAATAATGTTTTTTGGAGAAGGAATGAGGTGTAGGGGAATGCAAGTATTGAGTGAGCTATGTAATGTTGGATAGACTGTACAGAAGAATATGTGATGTATAATGTTTGCAACTGAGAATGTCAGTATGGTTTGTTTTCATTTGTATAAATATATGATTGCCTGTGTTACAAGTGATAATTCAGTAAAGACAATTGAGAAGCAAACAAACTGTGTTTATGCTGCCATAGAAATAAGATTCTTAGAGACTGTTTCTGGATATTTTCATTCTGAACCAGTTCATGATGGTGCCCATGTTGAAAATGTTACTTCACAACTTATCCATTATTTGCAATTTGAGTTTTCTAGTGACCTTCGATTTAAAAAAAAATGCCATCTCATCATGATTTCAGACATTTCTTAAGGTGTTATTTGTGTTAGCCTTTGGACTATGTAAGCATGTTCATAAAGTGTCTAGCTCATGTGATAGCCTACTGCAAACTGAAGGTGTTCACATTTTTATTTATTTAGATGACTTGTTTATACTTGCAGAGTCTCTCACTTGGCTAACGGATCACCTACACAGGCTACCATTGTCATGTTAGACACAGGCAAACATGCAGTTCTATAAAAGAAAGCACCATATTAACATGTTCCTAGTTACAAATATTATACATCATGCTGTGAAAGCTAATAAGCTTTTTTTTTATCTGTGGCTTTTTGGAAAGGGCTGTATTCTAGAAGCAGCTATTGGTCCTCTATTCACAGTTTTACAAAGCTCTATAAACTACAGTCCTTATCTGGTGTAGCATATGCTTTGCTAGGACCATTCTGCAGGGGCTTCTTCACTCTCATTCTTCCTTCTCCCAGTTATGATGATTTACATGTATAGCTTAGGCTACTGAAGCAGAGATCAAATGATGAACATACTACAACTGCATAAGTAAACTTACAGTAGATGTTTGAATGTTCACTGCTGCAGTAGCTGCTCCCTTTCTCCATCCCCTGTATTTTTGTTCATTTTTTATGCCAGTGAATGGACATTTTTATTTTTCTAGCCTTGTCTTCTCAGGGCTCTAGCTTCCGTCTTTCTGTTGGAATTGAAGCTCTTATGAGCTTTGGCACACAAACCTGTCTTTTAGTCAGCTCAGCTTGAGCTGACTACTGGTTTGGACATGTGAATGTGCTGTGAAGCTTTGGAAGCTGTCCGGCTGTAATATCCTTAGCAGGATATAAGCCATACAGCTAAAGCTACTGTAGCAGTGATTATTTATGCATATTTTGATTTATTGCAAGTTTACTTGCAGAACTGTACTTTTTGCAGAATAATAGAAGTGTTGCATGGATGGGCCTACATATGATGAAGTAAGATATGGTGATGGTGTTGTAATAGTTATGGCATTTTTCCAGAGATGCTGGGTACATTGTAAATTCTGTCAAGGGACTTCTCAAAATTTGTAGTTCTTTCTTTGAATTAAAAAGGGGACACCCTTTTTGTTCTCCAGACAATGTACTTTTTGTTTAAATCATACATTGTCTTTCTGCTGTCCTCCTTTCTGACACTGGTACTAATAGATTTTAAGAAACTATCTGTGCAACAAATATAAATGTGTAGTCCTTTCTTCTGCAGTGCTTTTTCATATGCTTTTAGTTGTCTTGATAGGCCTCTGGCCATTCTTTTTCTCCAAACTCCACCACTTCTTCCTTTTCTCCTGCTGTCTTCATCTTCTCCATTGCACTATCTTCCTAAATAGCCTTGTTAATACCTATGTGTATGTAATCCCTTTTTCTTTCTTTCACCATGGTTTCACCAACAGCTTAACCCAAGTCTCATCCTGATATTTCTATCTGCTTACCTCCTTTGATCCTTTCTGTATTGCCCCGCTAACTTGTTTATTCCTCCTGCCCTCTACCTTTGCAGAAATTCAGCAACAAGCTCAAACAATCTGATGCCAACCTTCTGTTGACAAACTCTGTGTCATTCTCTTATTAATTTTGCCAAGATCTTTTTTAATGTCCTATTCCTATGTTGCAGTATTCTTACCGTGGGATTCTCCACTTCAGGTGACCCGAACGTCGGCTGCTATAAAAAATCTTAAGCCTTGTTGCTGTTGGTGTGTGGAATATCACATGCAGGGCCATAAACCAGTTGCCTTAAATGTGACGTCTGCACGGACAGACCTCAGAACGTTTCTGCCGCAGTCTAACTTCAGATCGATCGCATTGCCTCTCTACTATCAAGACTTCTAAAGCCAAGTACCCTGTTGGGGAATTCTTATAATTTATTATCACAGTTTGCATGTTTTTTCTTAGCTGATGTCCGCTAAGAAGGGTAAATGCCGATGCGGACATCAAATTCCACATAAGGACACCAATGACCATTGCGTATTCCATTTAGTCTGGGAACATGACCATACCTCCTGCGCCATTTGCCAATCCTTTATCCCTAAAACACTTAGAAGCTGCCTAGTCACCCTTAATCTATATTTGGAAAGTCAGAGGCTTAAAAAGTTAGCACTTGGGTGGCCGACTCAGGATCCATCCTAAGTGGAACCACCACAAAAAAAAGGCAAAGGTTTCACGGCCTCCTACCTCTGCCCCTCTGTCGTTGGCTGCTCCACCAGCCATCGATAATAGGGGTTAAGGGACATCAGTTAGAGAAGTCTACTTCGTTGGCTCCCCTTGAGGAAGTCACTTCTGAAGTACTGGCCGGCACTTCCGCGAAGGTTACTCCGATGCCCATTTCTACCAAAGTCGAGGGGGAACCAGGCTCCACCAGATACCCATCTGGGATACAGGAATCCAGATCCTTTTCCTTAGCGCAGGTCCCTGATACTAGGCCTTTTCCCTCTCCCAAAATTACCACTTTAAAAATAAAGCAAACCTCTTTCTCCCTCTTCTAAAGGACTACCTGACTGGCAATCTTTTACACAGACTTTGATGCAGGCCTTCGTGGCCCTTAGGCCCTCTGCCTCCTCATCCTCCACTATCCGTGTTTCTCCTGAGACCTGCCTCAGCTACTTCTGTTTCTCCTCCCACTTCTCAGGAAGAAGAAGAGGAAGTTTTTTCCTCATAATCAGATGATTCTATTTTTTACTCATCACAAGTAGCTTCTGCCCTGGAATACTATTCCCCAGATGAATAATCCATAGAAGGGGACTCTCCTCCAGAAGACATCACTTTTGAAGAGACCATTACTAAAATGAAAGAATATTTCAAATGGGATACTTCCCAAATGACAAACTCAAAAAAGATATTTAAGCTGCTGCAAGTTAAAGCTCTTTCACCATCTGCCATCCCCCCAGTCATACCTGCATACCTAGATGCATTTGCATCAGTATCTAAAAATCCTCTCCGCCAGACCTGATAATTTCTAGAAGGTGCGTGATGACCACAAAGTTCTTATGAACCCCCCCCCCCTCTTAGCGGACCCTGCAGTGATGGCTGTGGCCCCAGACAAGCAGTCAAGACTGATCCCATCCTTGTCCCTTCTGCCTACCGGCAAGGATAGCAAGAATGTGGACAGGCTGGGCAAGAAGGTTTATACCAATTCCACCCTAGCCTTCAGAGCCATTAAGTTTGCTTTGGACTTGGTATCCCAAGTATCTACACTTTTATCCTCCCTGCCTGACTCTTCCAACAAGACAGAAGTAGCATCAAAACTGACCCTGACATCCCAGGTAGCCAGGCACTCTTTTAGATGCAGTTATGATGCAGCAGAGGCCTGTGCTAGATCTGCTGCATCTGCATCTGTGCTTTGCAGATATTCATGGCTTCGGCTACAACCATTGCCTGAAGATTTCAAGTTTTAAAATTCTAGATGCCCCACTAGACCACAACCTCCTGTTTGGAAAACAGTCTGCTGAACTGTTTAAGAACCTTCAGGAGAAGAGCAAGGAGCTACAACACATCAAGTACATTCTGGTATCTGCTATACCAAAATACTACAGAAACTATCCAGCTAAGACCTGTGTCCGAAGAACCCCCTCCACTGCTACTCCTTCCAGGCATAGGAAAGGAACCAGGAGGCAAACCTCTTCCTGGCCCGCCTCTTCTCAGCCTACTCAGACGGCCCTTTCAGGGCAGAAGTGATGCCAACAGTTCATGACTGCCTTGCTCATCTCCCCCTGTCAGCCCGTCATCACCACTGCCTGCCCCTTTGGAGAACAGTCCTCTCAGATTGCTGGGTTCTGGCAATAGTAGAAAAGGGATATTTTTATCTTGGAAAGAAAAGCCCACACCACGGGGCATTCCATTTCCCCCAGAAACCAAGTACACCTTATTCCTCACATTATACAGGATCTACTGGCGCATGGAACCATAGAACCTGTCCCCTCAGGACAAGAGGGAAAAGTTTTCTACACAAGGCTATTCCTAGAACCAACAAAGGACATACCATGGAGACCAATCCTGGATTTGTCTTTTCTAAACCTCGTCCTAAAAGTCCCTTCCTTCAGAATGCTTATCTCTTCAGACCCTCCTTCCACAACTGCCACCACAAGCATTCATGGCCACTCTAGACCTCAAGGAGGCCTACCTCCACATCCCTATACAGCCCACAAGGAAGCCTACCTCCACATCCCTATACAGCCCACTCACAGAAAGTACTTACGTTTTGCTGGGCTGTGTTCTCACTTTCAGTGTCCTGCCTTGCCCTTTGGTTTATCCACTGCACCCAGGGTCTTCACCAAATGTCTAGCTCCTGCTATAGCCTACTGCAGGACCAAGGGCATTCAAATCTTCCCCTACCTAGATGATATTCTCATTCTTGTAGAGAAAGAAAACACCTTAAAAAAGAATCTGCAGTTTTCCCATGTCTGTATTACAAGGTTTAGGGTTACCCTCAATCTCCTCAAATCATCCCTTGCACTAGCGCAGAACAAAATCTTTCTGAGATGCAGGATCCGAACAGACCCGATGAAGGCATTCCTTCCTCAGGTCAAGGTAATTTCCCTAACCGACACTTCCAGGATCTTATCCAGATCCACTAACTGTCAGGAAGACAATTCATGTGACTTCTGGGTCTTATGGCAGCCAATATTTCTAGGCTAGCACTAGCCAGGATGCACATGAGGAAGCTGCAGTATCTAAATGTGTGGTCCCAACACAGCCACCCTGTAGAGTTCCAGATCCCCTTCTTACCCTGCCTAAAGGCAGAGCTACAGTGGTAGATTGGTAGATTTAACAAATTCAAATGAACCCAGGCCTCCTCCTACCCTCCACACCAGTTCAACATGTGCACACAGATGCCTCAGATCTGGGCTGGGGGGGCTACCATGAAAGGCCTCAAGGTGCAAGAACATTGGCAGGCAGCCCTGCTGAAAAAACACATCACCGTAAGGGAAATGACTGCAGTTCATTTAGCCCTGAAAACTTTTCTTGCCCTCCTTCAGCCAGGCCTCCGTAAAGTCTTCACAGACAACACCAGCAAACAGGGAGGACCAAGTCTTGCCTCCTCTGCAGGCTGGCAGTACAGATTTGGGACTTAGCCTCACAAAACTTATCTCTGCAGGCAGTCTACATCCCATGACAACCACCAAGCGGATGCTCTCAGCAGATCATTCTCTCTGCGTCATGAGTGGATGTCACACAGAGAAGTTTTTCTAGACATTGCCCACCAGTGGGGCACACCTCAAATAGACTTGTCTCCCCCCAGAACACTCAACTGAGAAAATTCTGTACCAATGAGCATTTCCCACTAGCCTGGAGAGTGGATGACTTCACCATCTCATGGAAGGGATGATTTCTGTATGCCTTTTCTCTCATTCAAAAGGTCCTCCTGAAAATCAGGAGAGGCAGTCCAAAAATCTTGCTGGTGACTCCCTATTTGCCACGGCAGCATTGGTTCCCCTTTCTACTATCCCTAGTCAAGGGCAGTCACCACAAGTTACCCCACAAGGTGGACCTACTCGCACAGCAGAAGGGAACTCTCATCCACCCTCATCTGGAGATGCTGCATCTAACATTCTGGGTGAAAAACTTTTAATTTCCTTCAGAAACCACTACTGAGGATGTGCTTTTTGTCTTGAGGGAGGAAAAAAAACCTAAAGCAAGGAGATCCTACATCTTAAAATGGGAAAGGTTCTCTAAATGGTGTCTCCAAAGGCTTGGGGATCCCTTTCTAGCAGATGTACCTCTAGACTTAGCTTATGTGTGTGAGATTATCGAGGCAGGTCTTTCATACTCTTCAAAGAAAGTACACATTTCTGCTATCTCTGCCTGCTTTTGTTCCTGAAGAGGGTCTTGTACATCAGACCACCGAGGAAGCCTATCCCACCACCTTGGGACCTAAACTTTATCCTGGAAAAACTCTCATTGGCTCCATTTGAGCCAGCTAGTTCTGCATCACTACAAATGTGCACATGGAAAACAATCCTGCTGGTAGCCCTTACCTCAACTAGTAGGGTATCAGAGTTGCAGGCTCTCATGGCATGCCCTCGTACACTGTCTTCCACAAAAATAGGGTGACCCTGCACACCAACCCTTCTGTCATACCCAAAGTGGTCACAGAGCTATCATTAAATCAGTCCATTCACCCACCCACCCACCTTCTTTCCTTCTCTTACCAATGACAGCAAGAGAATATTCCATTCCCTGGATGTTCACAGGCAGTTAAGGTTTTACTTGGACAAAACTAAGACCATTAGAAAATCTAATCAACTCTTTGTATCCTTTCATCCCAGGGCCCTGGGTAAGGCAGTCTCCAAACTCTCTCTTTTTGGATCAGTAAAACTGTTTGCTTCTGCTACTCCTACCATGGTAAGGATTTACTTCAGGGGGTAAGAGCACACTCTACTAGGGCTGTACCATCCACCAAGGCCTTCTTCAAGGGTCTAGATAAAGCCTCCACCTGGAGGCAGCCACATGGTCCACTATACACACCTTTACCAGACACTACAAATTGGATAATCTCCACAGCCTGAGCAGGTTTTGCTAGGGCAATCCTACAGGGATTTCTGGAATCGGCGACATCTTCCTCCTCTTTCCTAAGCTGTGTTTCTCTCACACAGTAAGAATACTGCAACATGGGAATAGAAGGGCATAGAATAGTTGTGTAAAATCTTACCATAGACATGGATGTCTTTCTCTTCCATGGTGCAGTATTCTTTCCCTCCCACCTATCCCCCTGCATTCCTTTTCACCTGTCTATGGGGCACCCTTTGGCACCATATAGATTAGGATCACACGGGACACTCCATGGCATTTCACCAGTCTGGAGTACACCAATTGGTTCTACCTAGTCTACTGTCTGACTGGACAGTTGGTTCTGAGGTCTATGTATGCAGGCATCACATTTAAGGCACCTGGTTTATGGCCCTGTGTGTGACGTCCCATGCACCAACAGCAACCAGGCTTAAGCTTTTGTATAGGAGCTGATGTTCGGGTCACCTGAGGCGGAGAATCCCACAGAAAGAATACTGCAACATGGAAGAGGACATCTATGGTTATGGTAAGATTTTACACAACTATTCTTTCTTCTAGTGAGCGTTTTCACAAAGAAGCATTGAACAGGGAGGTGGCATATAATTAGGCTCATTCTTTGTGTTTTTTGTGTGTAGGCAAAACTTATCGCATTTTATGAGGATTCCAAAAAAAAAGTCTTCCTGCCTCATTATAGGTTCCAATTAGTGTACTCAGTAGTTCTGTATCTCATTATAGACATTGGTCTTAAACCCATTTACTTCCCTTGCTTTCAACCTTTGCCCAGTCTAACTTTCGTGTCATCTCCCTTTGTCTAATATTTCTGTCTTTTGAATTTGCCTTACTATTTTTTCATCCAATATTTTTTAATCATCTGCACCCTCCTTCCCTCTGTATTCATAATAATACATTTTAAAATACTTTGTCTTTGTACGCTTTTATTCCTTCATTATTGTTTAACCTATCGTTTGTTACCCCATACTTCCTGTGTCTTTGGTACTAATGCTGTTACTCCCATTTTCCCCTCCTCAGCCCAACAGAAAATGAACTAGCCCTCCAAGCTTTATATTGATTCATTTCCAGTATCTCCCTTAAGTTGCTTTTATTTATATTTAGAGCCACATTGCATCTTCAGACCATGTTCTTTTGTGTGCATCCTTTACCATTTTTAAATGTCTCCACTATTTCCTCTGAAAGAGAGGATTCATCACTTACCAGGCTGGACAAAGGGTTACTGTCAGGTGCCTCAAGTGTCAGGATCACAGATATAACAAGTGCCTTCAGGACCTTGATATACCACACCACAAAAAGCACAGAATATCAAAATAGCACAGCCACAGAAGAATTACAAAATTAAAAAAAAAAAAAAAACATTCATATCTCATATCCTGACCAAAACAGGTTTCAGGAGTTCAGGACCTTTCTTGAGATGATTGTGATGACTGCATGGTAGTGGTCCATGTGAGAGTAAATGACTTGGGGTGCGCACTCCTTGGTGAGATGCAGAGAGACATGTTGGATCTGGTCTATATCATATGAGCGAATAGGAAGAAACGCGAACGCTCACAATTGCAAAAGTACCGGACCTCGAACTTGCTATTGTGGGGGGGGGGGGCTGTGCCCCCACACCCCCCGCTAAATTTATATTCCATCTCCAAGATCAAACTACAGTGAGGGAAGGGCAAATATTCCATTCTTCACTGTACCACGATCTCAGAAAAAGCACTTTGAGGTCCGGTACTCTCAAGATTATGAGCGTTTGCGGTTTTTCCTATTCTCTCATATGCTATAGACCCTGTTGGACCACCATAGGCATTTGATAGGTGCAGTTAAGACTGGTCATCAGTGGAATCCTTCCTTTACCAAGAAAATTGCATAGGTATAAAGACAAGATGACTGGCTTAATAGCTGGTGTCATTCTGGGTAATCCAGTGTATGCCTGGGTCAAGACTGTAGATAATCCTACTTTTGCCAAGGGATGGTCTGCATCTCCTGGTGAATGATTTCTTCATACTGGCAAAAACCATTGCTGATGCCATTGTGCCTTTTTTTAAGACAGAGTCATCTAGTGGACATTCCAACAGCAAATTCTTTAGACCCTAACTTGAACCACATTAAAATGGCTGCTCTTGACACCAGGAGTCTCCGTAATAAATTGCACAATATTGAGGTGCTTCACCATCTGGGACATGTTCCGATGTGTTACAGAAGCTTTGCTCAACTACAAAGAGAACATTTCCTCCATACCTGGGTTTTGTGCATGCCATGCCTTCAAGCCTGGTGAAAACTGTGCTAGTGTTTCCATATTTAAGGACCACTTCTCATCTAGTATGACATCTGTGGACCTACAAACCAAGGTCCTAGAACTTATTTCACCATGGACAAGACAAGCTACCAGCTTATAGTATTTTACAGATCATCCTCATCATCCTCCCCCTTTTTCCCATTTTCTTCATGGGATTGGGGTATTATGTTAACCGTCGCCTTCTCTCGTTTCAGTGCCACACTCATGCCTGACTGTCTTAGATCTTTTCACACAATCCATCTACCTGTTTGCTGAATATCCTCATTTCCTCCTAACTTCTTCCTGTCTGTCCCAAATCTTCTTCATCAGATTGTCTTCTGCTTTTCTGCACATGTGTTTGAACCACCGTCATCTGTTCACTTTGATCTTTTCTGCAATTGGAGTTACTTTGGCTTCTGCTCTTGTGTCCTCATTTCTTTGTCTGTCACACAGTCTGCATTCTACCACCCTTCTCTGGCACTTTATTTTCATCACCTCTAGCTTATTCATCTGCTCTGCCTTTACTGCCCAGGTTTCTGTATCCTACAGTAGTACTGGTCACACCACTGTCTTGTACTCCTTACTTTTCAGCTTCTTTGGCATTCTTCTGTCAAAGACTACACCTGACACTCTATGCCAGTTGGCTGCAGCCCCTCTGATTCTAGCTTTGACCTCTTCATTCAGACTTCCCTTCTCCTTAGCCACCCCTCTCATATACTTGAAGCTATTTACCTGTTCCACTATCTTCCCTTCTATCTCAATTCTCGGCTTCTTCTGATTTCCCCAATTTGCTGCCATTACCACTGTCTTATCTGTGCTTTAGTTTCATCCCATATGCCTTCAGTTTTGCATTCCATTCCCCTATCTTTTGCTGAAGTTCTTGTTCAGTCTGCCTGTAGTGCCACGTCATCTGCATACAGTACCTTTGTCGATCTGTTCCCTCCAGCTTGTTTGCTAATGTAGTCCATCATTAGTATGAATAGCAGTGGACTCGGAGCTGAACCCTGGTGTACACCATCTCCCACTGGAAACTCCACTGTGGGGGACGAACATTGTTTGTACTTGAGTCATTGGGTCCTTGTACATTGTATGCACTAATTCTACCAATGTTCTGAGGACTTTGAACCACTGCAGTACTGCCCAGATCAGCTTTCTTGGGACCTTGTCATATGCTTCCTCCAAGTCTAGGAATGTCCAGTTGGACTTTTTAGTTGTCTCTAGCTTCTTCTCAACTTTCTGTCCCACTGTAAACATTGGGTCGGTTGTGCTGCATACTGATCTAATCCAAAATGCTCATCTCCCATCTTACATTCTACTACTGTGCGTATCCTTTTATCAATCACCCTCTCCAGAACTTTCATGCAGTATGATAGGACTTTGATATCTCTGCTGCCCACAGTTGTGGATGTACCCTTTGTTCTTGTACACTGGCATGAGTATACTCATTCTCCAATCATCTGGGGATATGCCTTTCTCTCCACACTACTATGAGTACCCTCAGGAGCCATTTCTCCTCATCTCACCCAGCATCTTTATCATATCTGCAGTGAAACTCATCTGAGCCTGCTGCTTTCTCTGACTTCATTTTCCTTAGTGCTGTTCTTCTAGGGTGGGCACCTGTTCTCTCATCGTAGGCTGTTTCTGGGGCAGTACAGCTTCTATGGGGTTTTCTTCATTCAGAAGCTGCTGGAAATACTTTTTCCATCTGCCTTTAAGGTCCTGTGGACTGGTGAGCAGGTTGTTGCTGGCATCCCTTATGAATGGTGTTTGACTATCTTCTTTATCTTTCTGTCTTTGCCTTGCAACCTGATACAGTTTCTTTGTAATGCCTACTGAGTCACTTTCCAGAAGTTGATGAGTGCCTCTAAATGCCCTATTCCTTGCTGTTGCAACTCCTTTCTTAGCCAACCAGTATTCCTTCCTAGACTGGTTGGCCTTTTCTATCTCCCATTTTTTCCTGCATTCCTCCTTTCTTTTGATCACTTTCTGGATTTCTACATTCCACCACCAGCTTTCCTTATGTCCCTTATTTTCATACCTGGCTCAGCCACATATCTGTTCTATAGTGTCAGTACATGCTGTTTTGAGACGCTGCCATTCTTCACCTCCACCCATTTCCTCCTGTTCTTGGGGTGCTAGAGCCTGGAGTAATTCCTTGAACTCTTGTACTTTCTCTTCAGTCAACTTCCAGGTCTTTAGCCTGGTCTCTCTTGACATGAGCCTTCTTTGACCACTGCTTTCAGCTGATTTGGCAATCAGTGGTTTATGGTGTGGGCTGACTGTTTGACTGGGAATGACTTTGCAATAATAAATTCTACCCCAGTGCCTTTTCCTTACTAGGAGGAAGCCTACCAGAGTTGCATGCTGGCTAGTCTCGTTTGTGATCTTGTGACTTTATCTCTTTCTGAACCATGTGTTGGCTACTGTCAAGCCATTTGCCAGACAGAAGTCTAGAATGGCTTTTCCTTTACTGTTGCCCCACTCTTGTGGATCCAGGCAGTCCTGTTATCCTTTTCTGTCTGTCTCTATGTGCATTCAAGTTACCCATTATCAGTACCAATTCATGTTGTCCTGCTTTACCTAGTAGGTCCTGCAACTACTGTCTGAGTGCACTCTTTTTTTTTTTTTTTTTTTCCCCTCACTATGACAACCCTGCTGTGGGGCATAGGCTGAGATTAGGAATACTGCCCTATCATTACACTGGAGTCTAATTGCCATGAGTCTGTCATTAATTCTGATATCCCTCACTGCCTTCTGAAGACTCTCTCACCACAATTTCCACACGATTTCTAGACTGTTTCCCTCCTGAGTAGTAGACTCTGGATCCCAAGCCAAGTGACTTTGCTACACTGCCCTTCCATCTTGTTTCTTGGATACATAGAATGTCCAACCTCCTCCATATCATCAAGTCATCCACTTCCAAACTGCATTCTGTCAGTTACCCTACATTAAGTGCAGCAATTCTCAGTTCATGTTTGGCAGGTTGATTGGTTTTACATTCAGCTTTCGCTCAACAGAGCTATTCCAGATAACCCAGGCTGGGCAACTAGACACCGGCTAGCCAGTAGCTTATTGACCCAGGGCTGCTGGGCTTTATTGCAGGCAGATACTTGCAATAGGGGCACATACACCCCTCCCGGTGTTAGCATGGGTCTCTGGCATAGGTTGGAGTAGGCTGGGTCTTCAACCTACTTATCACCTGTAACTACCCATGCCCATTTTGGTGACCTCAATCAACATGACCGAATCACCTAGAGCCATATTTTTACACCGTTGAGTGGCTAGCCCTGCCATGGTACGCAATCTGTGATCTGTGTTCTATACTGTGCACCACAGTAGATGCCCAAAGCAGTTGGTCCGTACAACTGTTTCCCCTACAGGGCACCATGTAGAGTCTGTGCTGCTGCCTACAGCTCCATTGATTTGGTGAGTTTTTAGATGGAATAACTTGGCATGTTTTTCGGAAGTGGGAAGAACCCCAGAGACACAAGGAGAACATGCAAACAGGCATTGGTCAGAGGTCGGGATCGAACCTTGTGCATGGGCGGCGAAGACATTAGCCATCATGCCAACTGGTCTGTCATCTTACAGATGTCTCTCCATTTCTCCAGATGATCTTGTTAGAGACCTGTAAACTTTAGAAGAAATTCCTGTAAGCAATAACTAGTTAATCGTAGGTCAATTCAACTACACAACCATAAACTGGAACACCTATATCTCTAACGCAAGGTATGCCCAGATATGTTTGGATTTGCTAATTAGAAATTCCTTGGGCCAAATAGTTGGCAAACCTGCTAGAGACCAACATATTCTAGCTCTGGTCTTCACTAATATTGCATTTACCTGTTCCAGTCCCCAAGTCTCTCCTCCTATTAAGTTGGTCCATAAACTTGACATATACTCTAAAGTTCCATTACCTCTAAGCAACATCTGTCTTTAAGGACTTCAAAAGGGTGAACCTTTTATAGTTGTATGATAGAATCTCTAAATTTATGCTTGACATTATTACCTCGACACTTGCATAATGGTCAACTTCACTTATAAGTTTGTCTGCTTAGGTAAATAGAGATTTTAGAAGTCCAAACAAGAGACAAATACATTGGGAAATTTAAAAACAGCTGCTTCCCCTGTGGTCAACCAACAAATTTTATAACAAAAAAAAAAAAAAAAAAAAAACTCCTTACACCTATCAGAAATACAGGGTGAGCAAATTGGTATAACTAAGGAAATTATTTTTTGTGCTATGATACAGAACCAGAATTGCATTGACATAGTAAGGCCTTTTCTGAGTCCAAATATGGTGGCTGCCAAAAAAGCAATTACTAGAAAGTGGAAATCAAAGTCTAAACCAATTGTACCCGAAGTAGTGAATATAGTAAGAGGTAAAACAACCGGAAATAGAATCTTTAGAAAGGGATAGGAGCAAATTACATATATAAAAATGGGAATTGAGGGAACATTACATGCAGAATAACATTTTGGAGGAGGAAGGAAGTTTAAAAGAAGGCAGGATTTGAATGAGCTATGGAATGTTTGACTGACCATGACCGAATAGATTGTAAGTGATGTACAATGTCTGGAACTAAAAATATGTCAGTATGGATGTTCTTCATCTCACATTGCTGCAGTCCTTACACTTGGGTAGTCCGCTGTCCTCGGTCGGCCCGAATATCAAAGTATTAGGCTGACGTCGGTCAAGGCGCTTAAGACTGACATCAGGACGTCAGGGTACAAATGCGCATGACCGACGTCATATCCTCAGTCTTTTTTGCCGCATGGTCCGATGCAGAAGCAGCGTTGCAAGTGCCGTTCGGCGTTCTGAAATTTTTCAATTGGAGTTTCAGACCGAGTCAAAGTTGGCTAAGTACCCGGTTGGGGAACATTTTAGTTTTTTCTTGCCTCGGTGGTTTACCGGATGTCAGAAAAAGTGAATAACTGTATTTCTTGTGGGAAACAGATACCGCATAGAGATTATCATACTTTGTGTATTCCTTGTTTGGGGCCTGAGCACGACGTTGTTGGGTGTCGCTTTTGTGCTAGGTTCAATAAGCGCACTATTAAGCGAAGGTTAGATTGTGCCAGGTTGGTCTTTGGGAAGCGGTGCAATTATAAGATGCCGCCGGATGCTCCGGCGCCCGCTTCTTCGAAGAAGCGCAAAGACATAGCAGCTAAACCCAGGCAAGAAGAGTCGTCGATATCAGACGCCGGTTCTTTTGAGGCGTGTGTGGAACCGGTGGTTCACTGGAGGCTTCTCTGGAGTCCCAGGGGGAGACTTTGTTATTGCAGGATGTGGCCTCTCAGGAGGCAGGTCAGGCTGAAGGGGCTTCTCAGGTTACTGTACTCCCCTCCCTTCCTAAGGTGGTTAGGCCCTCTCCTTCTGTTTCTAAGGCTTCTCCCAGAGGCAGGCCAGGTTTAGCTTCTGTTGGTGTCACTCCTAGTTCTACAGGATCTGTGCCCAAGAAGCACATGCTTAAAATGGCAGAAGATTTAATTACTTTGATTAGAGGTTCTTTGCCCCCTCCAGATAAGAGGCCGAGGGTGGAACCAGAGTTGGGGAGTTTTGAGCAGGCTTCAGATGTTTCAGAGTCTTCGGCTGAAGACTTGCAGGAGTACTCTCCTTATTCTGATTCTGATGCAGATGATTCAACTCCTTCTGCTTCTCCTCCAGAGGATTTTTCTTTTTCAGAGACTCTTCATTCCATGAGGGAACATTTTAAGTGGGAAGGTCAGGACTTCCCTGATTCCAGGAAAAGGCTTAGGGAATTTTTGCTTTTACCCCAGCATAGGCCTTTGGCTATACCTCCTGTTCTGGATGTTGTGGAAGATGTGTTTGCAGAGGCTTCACTTAATCCTGATTCTTTGCCTCCTGCTCCTGTTAAACCGGATAGGTATTACAGGGTGCCTGAGGCTCATAAATATCTTTATAAGAGTCCTAGGGCGGACCCAGAAACTGTTAGTCAGGGACCTAAGGGTGTCAAGGCCTCTGTTGTAAAAAATCCGGTTCCTCCAGATAAAGAGGCCAGAGCTTTGGATAGATGGGGAAAGAAAGTCTATACTTCTTCCACCTTAGCTAGGAGGGCTTTGAATTGCCAGTTTCACATGTTGAAATATCAAAACTATCTTCTTTCTCAATTGAAGTCTAAGGTAGATGCTCTGGCGGAAGGCATTGAGTGTAAAGAATTACAAGATTTAGTACATGTTTCTGAACAGGTGGGTAAGCATTCTTTACAATGTGGTTTTGATGCTGTACAGGCCTCGTCTAGGGTGGCTGCCACTGGGTCAGTTCTTCGCAGGCACGCCTGGCTGAGGGATCAGAATTTATCTGAACATGTTAAGACAAGGATTTTGGATGCTCCTTTACAGTCTGATGTGTTGTTTGGTTCACCTGTGGAGTCAGTCTTGAAGAAAATGGAGGACAAGGCTAAGTCTATGCAGACTGTTAAAGATTTTTGCAAGTTCAGCCTCCAAGTTTAGTAGGAATTGGCCTGCTAAGGGGTGGACGTACCCTTCTTATGATTCACAGTCTAGGGGTAGATCTAGACGTGGTAGGGGCAGAGCTCAGAGCTCCTTCAGACCTAGAACAGGGAGTTCTCCTGCACATTCTTCGGGTGAGGGCAGGGGCCAGTCCTTTCGTAAACAGGCCCAATGACCTACCTTTTCAGCTGCCAGATCCTTCTTGCATGGCAGCACCTTTGGGAGGAAGGTTGGCACTCTTCAAGGAAAATTGGAGTTTGATTACCCAAGACAGATGGGTATTAGATATCATACACCAAGGTTACAGGTTTTATTTCCATACCTTGCCTCCTTTCAAAGGCATGCCGGACGCTCCGCCTCAGCAAAGGCTACAGGCTCACAAACAAATTTCTCTGCTGCTCCAATTAGGGGCCATACAACCGTCCCTCTGCCAGAAGTGGGCCTAGGATTTTATTCTCGCCTGTTCCTAGTACCAAAGAAGGGGAACACGTGGAGACCAATTCTGGATTTATCTATCCTCAACACTTATCTGGACATTCCCAAGTTCAAAATGTTGACGTTACAACAGCTTTTACCTCTGCTGGGCAAAGATCACTGGATGGTGACTCTGGATCTCAAGGAGGCTTACCTTCATGTTCCTATCAGGCTAAGTTGCAGGAAGTATCTGCGTTTTGAGCTGGGACTTCTCATTATCAGTTCTCTGCATTGCCCTTTGGCTTATCTACTGCCCAGAGTGTTCACGAAGGTTCTGGCTCCAGTGATAGCTTTCTTCAGGCTAAGAGGAATACAGATCTATCCTTATTTGGACGATTGCCTGATTCTGGCCCAAGGAAAGGACGAACTTCTTCATCATTTACAATATGTGATAGCAGTGCTAAGATGCCTGGGGTATTCTGTGAACGAAATAAAGTCCAGTCTAGTACCCTCTCAGGACATGTGCTTTCTGGGTGTGAGACTGAATACAGCATCCCAGATGGCCTTTTTGACCCCGGACAAACAAAAGAATCTTTCTCTTTACTTCCATCAATTGTCTCATCAGTCCAGGCTGACTGCAAAGACAGTCCTTCAAGCCTTGGGGTTCATGGCATCTTGTATTCTGGTGCTTCCCAATGCCAAACTGCATATGAAGAAGCTGCAATGGTATCTCAAAAATGTATGGACACAGCACTGCCAAGATATGGACACTGTCATTCAGATAATACCTTGCATTCAAAAGGAATTTTTGTGGTGGGCTCAGGAATGTCACCTAAACAAGGGACTCTCTGTGACCCGGCCAGAGGCGAGTCAGATTCTAACGACAGATGCCTCAGACAAAGCTTGGGGAGCTCATCTAAATGGAAAGTGGGTACAAGACACGTGGCCTGCCAGACTTCAACATCTACATATCAACTTGAAGGAGATGTTAGCAGTCCAATTTGCATTAATAGCTTTCAAGGATTTACTTCTTCCAGGGCAGGTGTTGGTTCTAACAGACAACACAACTGTCATGTGGTACATCAACAAGCAAGGGGGAATACATTCTTATCCTCTATGCAGACAAGCAATGATTTTGTGGGAGACTGCTCTCCGTTTACAGCTAAATCTTCAGGCAAGGTTTCTGCCGGGAGCACAGAACTCCTTAGCAGATGTGTTGAGCAGACAAATTATGGATCCCCACGAGTGGAAATTGGATCCTCATGTATTTCAGAAATTGACAGTGTTATGGGGAACTCCAGACATAGATCTGTTCGCTTCTCCACTAAACTACCAGCTGCCAAAGTTTTGCACAAAAAGGTTTCATCCCACAGCTTGGAAAGTGGATGCTCTTTCATTCAATTGGAGCAATCTTCATGTGTATGCCTTTCCACCTCTGCCTCTCCTCCCAAAGGTACTCCTGAAGGTCAGATAGGACAAGCCAAAGATGATTTTAATAGCTCCAGATTGGCCTCGACAGCACTGGTACCCATTACTGAGAAGTCTGGTATGGAGCCTCCATGGCCTTTGCCTTCGATTCCACACCTGCTGTCTCAGGAGAACAGTCATTTACTCAATGTCAAACTTCACTCTCTTCACCTAACAGCCTGGCATATTCTGTTTTAAACCCTGGAGGGTCTCAGCTTCCACAGCAAGTTTTGAATGTTATTTTGGAGGCCAGAAGGCCTAGTACAAGGAAAGTGTATGCAGATAAATGGAAGAGATTTTTATTTTGGAGTACAGCAAAGGAATTTGATGTTTCTAAGCCTAATTTAAGTGTGGCTCTTCAATATCTTACTGAGTTACTGGACAAAGGTTTGTCCTTCTCTTCTATTAAGGTTCATGCTGCAGCAATTTCTGCTCACTATGACTGTGACCCACCATTGTTTTCTCATCCTTTGTTTAAGCAATTCCTTAGAGGGGCAAAGAATATAAGACCCCCACGTGAGCTCCTACTCCTGCTTGGGATCTCAATTTTGTGTTGGAGAAACTCACTCTACAACCTTTTGAGCCTGCAGCTACTGCAATTGAAATATTTATCATGGAAGACTGCTTTTGTTGGCCATTACCTCTGCGAAGGGTTTCTGAATTACAGGCCCTTATGGCGGTTGAGCCTTTCTTAATTTTCCATAAGGATAGGGTATCTTTGTACTAATCCTTCCTTTATGCCTAAAGTGGTTTCTAGTGTGGCTTTAAACCAAACTATTCATTTGCCTACTTTTATGCAAACCCCAAAATAAAGGGGAAAGGATTTTGCACACTTTGGATATACACAGGCAGTTGCGATATTATTTGAGCAGAACTAAAGGGTTCAGGCAGTCTCAGCAGTTATTTGTTTCATTTGCTTTGGGTTCTCAGGGCAAGCCTGTGTCAAAACAAACTATTTCTAAGTGGATTGGGTTTTGTATTGCTTTCTGTTATTCCCATCATGGTAAGGAGATTCCAGCTAGGATTAGGCCTCATTCCACTAGGGCTACTGCCACTTCTACAGCCTTTTTAAGGGGGGTGGCAACTAAAGATATTTTGGAGGCAGCTACTTGGAGTTCAGTGCATACTTTCTCTAAGCATTACCACCTTCCATTTTACTCTAAATCTAGGGCTGGTTTTGCCACTGCAATTTTACAGGGCATTTTGGCAGCTCCTACTGCTTTATAGTTTTGCCATCCTCCCTTACCTCTGCTTTGGGATTCTACCCAAGTGTAAGGACTGCAGCAATGTGAGATGAAGAACATAGTACAGTTTTGTACCTACCATAAATGTAGATGTTCGAAGATCCACATTGCTGCAGTCCAATTTACCCTCCCTCCTTCCCCTCTGTAGTTAGAGGCGGTTGTGTGGTTTGGGTTGTACATATTGTGAATATTGTATATATTGTACATAGGGTTAGTACTAGGGTGGTTGGTTGTTTTTTGCTGTCTTTTGGTTTTGACCTTTCTTTTTAGGGTCTTCTGACATCTGGGGCAAGAAAAGACTGAGGATATGACGTCGGTCATGCGCATTTGTACCCTGACGTCCTGATGTCAGTCTTAAGCGCCTTGACCAACGTCAGCCTAATACTTTGATATTCGGGCCGACCGAGGACAGCGGACTACCCAAGTGTAAGGACTGCAGCAATGTGGATCTTCGAACATCTACATTTATGGTAGGTACAAAACTGTACTTTTGTTTTCATTTATATAAATATGATTGCCTATATTATAAGTGGCAATTTTATAAAGGTGGTGTTTTTTTGTCTTAAAAAAAAATCCTTAATTTGTACAGTAATTTAAGAACTCCTCAGAACAAGCATATGGAAAAACACTGTAAGGAGAGGAGTAGGTAACCCATTTATGGAGATTACCTTCTGAAGCAAATGCAAACCCTTCTTTAGGGATTTTAGAAAGCCAAGAAATAGCACTCAACATTGCATTGAACTTCTTAACTGAACCTTCCACTCTGACTCGGATGACATTCCAGATATACTAGCAAACAAATTCCCAGCAAATTTCATCCACAAAACACTTACTGCAACACCACTAATCCCAGATTCCCTTGGTCCCCATCAGTACTAAAGTACATGTTTTACAGGTGTTTAAAACCAGAACCATTTCTGCCATGGATCCTGATGACGTACCTGGATGTTCATTAAATAGCATCAGACAGGCTGTCACTGAACTTCAACTATGTACCGAAATCCGGCAGACTGCTCTGATAATGCACCTCCACAAGGGCGGCCCTATCATTGACCCTGGGAATTAAACTGTTCAGCCTTACGAATCTGATCTGTAAAGCTATAGAGCATATTGTAACCATTCTCAAATATTAAATTAAAAATCTTAGGCTTTACCCTCTATAATTTGGCTTCCTTAAACAGGGATCATATTAAACCATGTTAATTTAATTGAGAGGTGTGCACAAGCTGACTGGTGTTCACACAGCTTATTTTGATTTGGCCAAAGCCTTTGGTACTGTACCATGCCTCTTGCCTGAATTTTAAGGAAACTTATATTTGGATCCTTGCATGATAAGATGCTTTACATTTGTCTGAAAGACGGAACCCACGTTGTTTGTGTGGTAGATGCCTCTTCACATGTGCTTAAGTGGCCAGTGGAGCTCCCCCAGGGTGTGTACTGGGTCCTCTCCTATTTGGCATATACTTTTCTGGTCTCAAAAATGATAGTTAGGATCTCTGGTTAACCAGACTTGTAGACCACTGCAAAATGGATGTAATTGTTAAAACCCCTTCAGCTATCCACATCCTTCAGAAATGGTTTGCTTTAGCTAATACCTGGTGTACAGAAATGGTTTGCTTTAGCTAATACCTGGTGTACAGAAACCGGTCTTAAATTGAATGGTAAATAGTGTAGTATTGTTTCTTTCACAAACCAAAATAAAAGTTAGTCACAGTGTACATTATAGATTACCATATCATTTTGTAATGGTGTATAATCTGGGACCTATGCACTTTGGTCTACATTTTCTTCTCCCTGACTACTATTGTCACATGTTGATCAAAGTCCTTAGACTTAGCGCAACTAGTAGCAAAATGTATTTCATCTAGTTCGAGATGATTTGGTCATCCTGTAATTCAACACTGATCAGACCCATTATAGAGTACAGACCTCCATTTGGTAAGTGTTTCACACAACACTTCAACAAACTCAAAATGCCCCAGAGGTTCTTAACAAGAAAGATTTCTGGTCATAAGAACCTTGGTTATCGGGAGAGACTGAAAGTCCTGTCAGTATGCTGTGGGTCTTATAACACCTGAGGGGTACTGATGCCTTGCTTACCACTCCATTAAAGGGTCTGTATCATGACATCGAAAAGACTAGAGATCGAATGGCACTTGCATCAAAAATGCTATTTATCGAAGTCACTTATGTGGGGGTTGCGCTAATAATTATGTATACCAAGTCTGAGATCACACTACAGTGAGGAAAGGGCACATTTTCCAATCTTCACTGTACCACGATCTTGCAATAAACACCTCGATAAACTGCATTACCGATGTAAATATCATTCGATCACCTGTCTTTTTGATTTGGTGATATAGGCCCCTATTAAAGGTGTGGTCCTTGAGCTTCTGTATTTCAGTTAGACAAATAGCTGATCTAACACTAGAACCAGAGACCTGAACCTTCATCAGCAGAAAAAAAAGAACACAATGTAGAGGTACATTCATCACCCAGTGTCTCACATTTTTCTGGAATAAATTTGCACTGCAAATTAAAAAATGTGATTCTATTTCTTTCAGATTAAACCTGGGTGAATGGATGGGTGTACTCGCATTAATCGCAGGACAAAGTGGCCTCTTCATCCTTTAGAAAGCGGGTATAGCACAAAGGTGTGGCTTGGCAAGGTGTACATGGTCATTAAACTGAAATAACCTTGAAACTGTTATGAAAAACAGTTTTCATAAGCACCCCTGCCCTCATGGAGAGGGGAAACTTGAATATTCAGCTTGTCTCTGGGCTATTTGTATGCAAAACATAAGGGCTAAAAACTGCCATAGAAATGTAAGGCTAGGCTTTTTAAGAACCTTAGATTAATATGCTACTAGGTGCCTATAAATAAGTATGCAACTCCATTCCTACATGCAAGAAAATATACTTTTCTTGACATTTCTTCACCTTTCTAGACCACAGATGAATTTTCTTACAAAATACCAAGAATCATTGCTTGGGTTACAAGTATACTTGAAATTATATTCTGCAGTCTCCAGTCTTGACGGCCCATTTGCATTATTGACCTCACTCCGGTTCCATATTGCCATGTTATAGTTCTGTAATCCTAAACTCCATCCAAGATGCTTCTCATATTGCCCACTAGTTTGATGCAACAATTTCTAGGAATTATGATACATTGTAACTGTGAATTTTCTAGTTTGTATGCAGGGTTGAGGCTTTTAGAGAGCCAACAGTGCCCTTAACATTGCTTCTGTACAGCTACACAGAGTTCCTCTCTTGATTGGAGCCTTCAGCTAAGATATACTAATGGATCAACTTGTCATGAAAGACACCCACGTATAATCTTCAAGTCCATAGTTTGAGGCATCTGCACAATAAATTGCCTATAATGAGGTTGGCTAGTACTGAGTCCACTCCTTGAACTACTGGAATGTTTACTCACAAGTCAACTTTCAGATTACCTTTTCTAGTGCATTCTTTCAAGTGAGGGCTGCAAGAGGAGTGGCTGTGGTATTATAGGGCCAAACTTTTTGTAGTAATCTGCTGTTTCCAGAAATGCCCCTACCTGCATGTTGGTAACAGAATAGGCCATGCGTGTGTAACTTCTACCATGGTACGTTGTGTCTGAATCTTTCCATCACACACTCAATGGCCTGGGAAAGATACTTCTGACATTTATTTTGCTCTACTGGCTAACCTTGCCCTTTTATAATTTGCTCCAAACACACACATACCCAGGTATTGAACAAATTCCTAGAAAAACTGACTACAGATAGCAGTGTTGTCTTTCTAAACAGCAACATCACCAGCTCCTGCAAGGATGAGATCTATTAGTCTCTGAAAAGTACCAGGGTACCCTTTATCCCAGAGGGTACTTTGTAACTTCATTCCATGAAAATAGGATGAAAATAGGATGACCGAAATTGACCTATCCCTTGCTGGTGGTGTTAGACACCTGCCATTAACTGCTCTCCAGGTGATTGGTTGTAGGGAGCTTAACCTCATTTAACTTCTCCAATATTTCATCTGTTCTGGGCATGGGGTATACAGCCAATTGTTTAACAGCGTATGATCTGCATAGTAGCTACAGCGTTCATCCTTTGTCTGCACCGGCACTACTGGTCATGCCCAGGGCTTCTACCACAGTACATCCCACATAGTTTACTTACCTTATTGTGGCACCCTGTAAGAAGTAATCTGATATTGTTAATCCTCGTTCATTCCTTACATATGGGTATCGGTTCCGAGCTCAGAACTGAGCCGGACATTTTCCAAGCTTGTGTCAGCGTCAAACTCTCGAGCTAAACTCTTACCCACAATTCCCCTCTCCCTGTTACCCCAGATTTCGTTTGCTGCGTTGCCATCCATAGGTTCATAGGTTAGTACTAAGCTAACTGCCCTTGCGTGCCATTTTTTTAAGCTTAGCCAATTATCCCTTGTGAAACTCAAACCCTGCACCTTGTGTTTGTAAAGCAAACACCTTAACCATTAGGCCACCCTCCCAACCCCAACATCTGGTCGTGTCAAGCTACTTCTCTTGTGCCAAGTACAGTCAGTTGTTTAATTGCTTTACAAATTACTTTTCTGTCAGAAAAGTTGATATTTTATAGTCTCTTGCCCTATCACATCTAGCGTTCATAATTTCCTTTTCTGTCCTTTACTTACCTTTTTTACCGCGAGGTAATTTCTCCTTACCATCATTGGTAATCCCTTTCCTTTTCTCTTTCATATCTTCGGGTACTCTCTTGTACCATTGTTGGTGTTTTTCTATTTATTAATATGGCAGATAAAAAGGGTAGCCCGGGGGTTTAAGCGGTCTTCTGATTGTGTACACAAACTGCCTACTTCTGATGCACACTGGTTGTGTTTATTGTTTGGGCACTTCCCATTTATCTGTTGAACCACCTTATGCTATATGTGAAAACTTTTCTAACAGAACTTTGTTAGAAAGGAAAAATAAGCTGCTACTGAAAGGACTTCTAAAATCTCCCTTTTCAGAGGCGATTTCTGGGCCAGAGGTCTCAACCCCTCCCAAAGCCCATAAGAAAATGGATGTTTCTACTAAGGCTAAATCCTTGCCTTCATCCCTGGCTGGGGACTCTCACCAGCCAAAATCTAAAAAGGCTAAAATTTCGGCTCCGGAGCTATCTGTCAGCCCCAGTGCTTTTGGTGCCCAGACCTTCAGCACAGAGGCCTTTGGCTCCATTAGTGATTTCGGCTCCGTCCTCTCCTGCAGCCTTCTACATATCGGCACTGAGAGGCTCCTCTGTTCAGACCTTTACCACTGTATCGGCACCGACCGTTCAGTCGGCACAGACCTTGGCCGCGTCCACTCCGAGATCTTCCTCTGAACCGAGGCCTTTATTAATGACTCTAGTTTTGTTGGTTCCAGACAACCACTTCGGCACCAATCCCTGTGTCGGTGCAGACAATGACATCGGCATCGCTTTTTTTTTTTTTTTTCCTTCAGTGCAGACTACAGTAGTTCAGTCTTTCTCGGCACCGTTGTCCTCGGTGCCCATCTCATCTGATTGCACAGAGTCTGCCTCTTTTGTGGACAGGCCAGTTTCTCCCTCAGTCTCCGTGAGGTCCACTAGAAGTCTTTCTAAACATGATGTGTTGCATCTTGTGGACCAGGCATTCTTGGCCAGAGGTATTCCACCCCCCAGGAGCTATCCTTTCTTGGGAGGTGATCACCCATCCCCAAAGACACCTTCTTATTCTCCTCCTTTATTGCCTTTGAAGTCCATGGATATAGTACAGTCTTCCCCTTCTGTGGTTCCCTTTATGGATCTCACTAATGAACCGCAGTTGCCTTCATTGCAGGAAAGTTTTGCTACGACCCAGGATGTCAGCTGTGATACACATAGCTTGCTGCTCCACAGCCATCCAGAGACTCCGAGTCGGCAGGCTGAGCCACTTAAGGGTGGAGTGCCCCTTGTCCTTGATGTACACTCCTCTCCGGGTGGACCAGCCTTCAAACTGATGGAGAAGGCTTTTGCTGCTGCTGGTGATACCGGACTGTCTATACCTCCGCCCTCCTCTGATACACTGGTTTCACAAGTCGCACCTAGCGGACACCGGGTGCAAGGGCCACAGGACATATTCCCTTAGGAATCCCCTTTTCCATCGTCTTCCCCAGCTTCTCCCGCTGAGGAGGTCCACCGGAAAAGTTCATGTAAGAGGAAGCACATGGATTCCATAGAGGAGTCTCTCACCGAAGACGCAGATTTAGATGAGGGGGAAGGATCCCCTCTGTCACCCTCTGAGACATCCTTTGGCGATATCCTTGAAATCCTGAAACAGAGAGGTGGCTGGCAGCCCTCTAATCCAACCCCTGAGGAATCTGTGTTCTTGCAGGCTTTTCCCGCCTGGCCCCCTACCTGCTGGGTTACTCCACCTGCCGATGAACTTGTCAGGTTCATCGTGCAGCATGCTTGGAAAGCCCCTGATACCGTTGAAGCTGTTACACGGAGGCGAGATAAGATCTTGTTCTCTCCTGCTTCAGACCCCCATTGGTCCAAAGGTCTTCCTGTAGATGCTTTGGTGGTGGCTGCAACAAAAAAGGATCTGGCAGAAGAAGAAAGCCAGACTGTCCATCCACCTAACAGAGAGTCCCAGGCTCTGGACAGAATAGGGAAGCGCACTTTTGCTTCAGTGACCTTTGCTTTCAGGTCCCCGAATTATATGGCACATTTTACCAGGCTTCAAAGGGATCTGGTTTCTGAGCTCTCTGAAACCTTGGCTGGTGCAGTGTCTGATGAGGTCTGTGACAAAGTGGCCTCTCAGCTGGCCACCATTGAGTCTAGATCTAATTCATCTATGCGGTTGAAGGAGCAGCTAGTGGCAGGTTCAGCTGCGGTCTTGAGACTACACGCCTGGATGCGCTTGTGAAATTTTGCCAACCTTTTAAGCCTTCCTTTCTTAATGCCCCCATTGAGCCCTCCTTGTTGTGTGGGCCCAAAGTTAAAAGCACACTGGCCAGATGTGAACAAGACTGTAAGACCCTTTCCTCCATAGGTGTCTGTTATTCTTCCTCTTAGCGTGCTTTCTCCTGAAACCAAAAGAGTGGGAAGATAGAGTTCAAGAAATCCCAGGGTCCTTTCTGTGACACACAGGCCGAGTTCTCCCCCAGAGGCAGAGGGGGAAACTCACAGGGAAGACGCTCCTTTCGGGGCAGAGGGGGGACCGCGTCACCAGGGTTCCAGAGATTCTTTCTCTGGTCAATCCTACCAACACTCCTGAAGAGCAGCCCAACTCCTTTCATCTGGAGGTGGTTGTCAGATGTTTCTCCTTGTACCTTTCTGCCTGGCTGACCATCACCATCAATTCTTGGGTACAAAGGATCATAACCAGAGGTTAACATATCCCCTTCGATATTTGTCCCATCCCTTCAAAAAATCTTCCCGACGTTCCCCCCAGTCAAAGGGAAGAAGCACTAGAGATAGAAAAGCTGCTAAGAAAGAGAGTCCTCCAAATAGTCCCGCCAGACCAGATAGGATCTGGATTCTACTCAAGACTATTTTTGGTGCCAAAGAAAACCGGGGACTGGAGACCAATTTTGGATCTCAGTGTATTGAACAGGTTTGAGAATACAAAAATTCCGGATGGTCACTATACAGTCTATCCTCCTGCTTTTGGAAAAAGATGATTGGATGTGCTCTATAGATTTTCAAGATGCATGCTACCACATAAAGGTGGACAGGTCATCACGAAGATTTCTGTGCTTCGGTGCGGGAGCCAGTCACTACCAGTTCAGAGTACTGCCCTTCGGACTCTCTACAGCCCCCAGAGTGTTCACAAAGTGCATGGCAGTTGTCACAGCTCACTTGCGACTTCAAGGATTCCAGGTGTTTCCGTACCTAGACTGCTGGCTCATTTCCGCCCCCACCAGACATCTACTGGAAAAAGCCCTGGCATACTCTCTCCTTGTTACTCAAAGGCTAGGCATAACTATAAACTGGCAGAAATCCAATCTGACCCCATCTCAGTCGACAGAATTCATAGGGGTTATCTTGGACACAAAAAAACTGCAGAGCTGTTATTCCAGAGCACAGAATTTTAAGGATAAAGCAACAACTAATTCCAATCCTTTCAAATGAAAAATCCACTGCTCACTTGGTTCTACAGCTGTTGGGTTCCATGGCAGCCTCCATCACCATTGTTGCCCCTGGCCAGGTTTTACATGAGGCTTCTACAATGGCTACTGCTCAACTAATTGTATCCTTTTCAGCATCCTCTTTCAGCCATGATTCGAGTAACCCACAGGTGCAAACAGGATTTAAATTGGTGGATGTCACACAATCTCTCAATGGTCTTGCCCCCTTTCCCCCCAGCAACCCAAGGCCACAGTCACCACGGATGCCTCCCTGATGGGGTGGGGGTGGGGGGGGGCTATGTCAGGGACAAGACAGTCCAACACTTGGTTCCAACCAGAGGCCCATCTGCATATAAATGTTCTAGAGCGGAGGGCGGTGCTTCTGGCATTGCAAGCATTCCATCCCCTGCTGCCATCTGGGACAATTGCGATTCAATCAGACATGGCAGTGGTCTGGTACATAAACAAGCAAGGTAGAACCAAATCTTTACCCCCTTTGTCGAGAGGCCATGAGGATATGGTAATGGGTGATGGCTACCAACCGTTTTCTTCTAGTAACACACATTCCCGGGAGTTCCAACGTGATAGCAGACAGACTCAGCAGTTGCATTCTGCAACCTCACGAGTGGTCCCTGAATCCCTTGATAGCGGCGGAGATTTTCCACCTCTGGGACTGTCTTTACTGCGACCTTTTTGCATCACCGACCAACTACAAATGCAGCAACTACTTTGCCCTGATTTCCCCCTCCGGGACAGTCTCTCCCAGGGACACTCTAGTCCATGATTGGCCCTCAGGTCTTCTCTACGCATTTCCGCCCTTTTCTCTCATTTCCCAGTTTCTGAAGAAAGCCCGGTGGTTGAAGAGAAAGGTAATCCGCCTAGCACCATATTGGCCACGACAGATTTGGTTCCCATTCCTTTGGCCTCACCTACTAGATCCACCATGGATCCTCCATCCAATCCCGGACTTTATCTCACACCCACAGAACTTGATTCATCCCAACCTGAACAGCCTGAAGTGAACTGCTTGGCTACTCCAATTCCCTTGATTGCCAGGCAGAATGATCTTTCTTTACCAGTACGTGATAGTCTCATTGCTTCTCATAAGTTTTCCACTAGAATTACTTATCTGAGCAAGTGGAAAAGATTTACCTGTTGACCGAAAGATAAACAAGTAGACCCATTTTCAGCACCAGTGTCGATAATACTAGACTATCTGGCCTACGTGTTTCAATCAGGTCTATCGGCCTCTACCATTAGAATTCATTTGGCTGCAATTCCTAATTTTCATGAGGGTGTCCAAGATTCTTCTCTTATGTCCCATAAATTGTGCAAGACTTTCATAAAAGGTGTGAAGCATCTGAAGCCACCTTTTAGAGAACCTATTCAACCATGGGATTTATCACTAGTTCTACAAGCTCTGACAGTGGCACCTTTTGAACCAGCCTCTTCTTGCGACCTCAGGTATTTGTCATGGAAAACCTTGATGTTCATCGTGTTACACTGCTGCAGTCATTACACTTGGGTTATACTGCCGTCAGGCGGTTCCCCATTCGGCCTGGGTTCCAAAGTCCTGGTCTGGCGTCGGCTGCTGTCGCCTCCTCCCTGACGTCAGTGTGACAGGGGTATATAAGATGCAGCCGACGCCATTTTCTTCAGTCTTTCTTGCTGCGCGGTGCCCGAAGCAAAAGCAGTTGGCAAGTGCCGGTCGGCCGTCTCCTGAGATTTTCATTCCGAATCCATAACTGAAGTCTTCTACAAAGCTAAGTACCCCGTTGGGGAAACTTTTTCTTGCCTCAGACCGATGTCAGTAAAAGTTAATAACTTTATTTCTTGTGGGAAGCAAATGCCTCAAGGATTTCCATTCCTATTGTATCCCATGCCTAGGCTCAGACCACGACGTCACTGGTCGTCGGTTTTGGCTAGGTTTAACAAGCGCACTATTAAATGTCTGTTTGATTTTGCCCGACATTATTTTGGTAGAAAATTCAATTATACCATGCCGTCGGAACTTCCGAAGACCGGAATACACAAAAAGTGCAAAGACAAGGATGGGCATCCGAGGCCCAAAACTGACGACAAAGCCTTTTCTAGGCCAGTCACCAGTTCTCCGGTTTTCAGCGAGGCACCTTCGCAGCCCCTGACGACTGCTTCTGTAGAACCACAGGCCGCCTCTGACTCCCACGTGGAGATGGCTGGGCCTTCGGAGGCACAAGTTATATAGCCTGCCGAGACTAACCTTTCAGAGGGATCCGGAGTAGGTGAGCAACCCCCAGCTTCAGACCTACTCAGTTAAGCATTAAACCCTCAGCTAAGTCTAAGCCTCCTTTAAAATCAAAGAAACAAATACAGCATTCTCCAGGACAGGCCTCAATGCTTAAGAAACAAATGCTCAAAATGGTCGAAGACCTAATCACTCTGATTAGGGGGCCCCATCCCCCTCCTGATAAAAGGCCTAGACAAGATGCAGATTATGACTCATCTGACCAGGTGTCCATCTCTTCTGATTCATCCTCAGACCTAGGATATTCTTTAATCCCTTATGAGGATTCTGATGCGGAGGAATCCATTCCATCAGCCTCACCACCTGAGGACTACTCCTTTGGGGAAACCCTACATACCATGAGGGAGCATTTCCACTGGGAAGGCCAGGATTACTCAGAATCCAAGAAAAGGCTCAGACTTCCTTTTATTACCTCAACACAGACCCCTTGCTATTCCGCCAGTGTTAGATATTGTGGATGATGTGTACACTGAATCCAGCTTAAATCCTGATTCCTTACCTCCAGCCCCTGTTAAACCTGACAGATACTACAGAGTCCCTGACTCACACAAATTTCTGTATAAAAGCCCTGTAGCTGACCCAGAAACTATTTCTCACGGGACCCAAAGGAGTTAAGGCCTCATCAGCCAAGAATCCAGTTCCCTCTGACAGAGATTCCAGAGCATTAGACAGATGGGGAAAGAAAGTATATACATCTGCAACTTTAGCAATGAGAGCCTTAAATTGCCAGTTTCACATGCTAAAATATCAGCAATTTTTACCGTCTCAGTTAAAACAAAGAATGCTTCCAGAATCAGATCCTCCTAATTTTAAAGAATTGCAGGATTTATTGCATGCAGCTGAACAAGTGGGAAACCATACTTTGCAATGTGGTTTTGATTCTCTAGAGCCCTCCTGCAGAGCAGCAGTTATAGGCTGTGTTATTAGAAGACATGCTTGGTTAAAAGAACATACGTTACCAGATCATGTTAAAGCAAAATTATTGGATGCACCATTGCAGCAGGATGTGTTATTTGGATTTAAGGCAGAAGAGGTATTAAAGAAAATGGAGGATAAGGCTAAATCTATACAAATGGTTAAGGATTTCTTACAGGTTCAGCCTCCTAGATTTAGCAGAAACTGGCCAACTAAGAATTGGTCCTTTCCAATTACTGACAGACCTCAAAGGGGAAGATACAGTTGTTCAAGAGGTAGGTGTCAAACACAAGGTCCTTACAGGCCTCGACAATGGGTTGCATCAGGCCAGAAAGAAGGGGAAGACAGGCCCCAACCATATAAAAAGCAGCTCCAATGACTTCCCACTACAGCTGCCAAACAAATCTCTCTCGGCAGCCCCCTTGGGAGGAAAACTGGCACTCTTCTACCACAATTGGCAAATGATCACCAAAGACAAATGGGTTCTCAACATTGTATTTCAAGGTTATGGGTTCCACTTTCACACTCTGCCAAGGTTAAAAGGAATGCCAAATCTGCCACCAAATCAATGGGCAGAGGCTCAAAAACAAATTACAGCAGTCATGGATACGAGAGCTATTCAAAAAGTACCATCACAGGAGCAAGGACAAGGATTTTACTCAAGACTCTTTCTGGTACCCAGAAAGGACAAAGCCTGGAGGCCCATTCTGGATCTTTCATCTCAAAACACTTACCTGGATGTTCTGAAATTCAAAATGTTGACACTACAGCAGCTTCTTCCCATGCTGAGCAAGAAAGCTTGGCTCGTGACTTTGGACCTCAATGAGGCATACTTGCATGTCCCTATCGGACAAAACTGCAGAAGATACCTCAGATTCATAGCTGGTTCAATGCATTACCAATTCTCTGCACTGCCCTTTGGCTTATCTGCTGCGCCCAGGGTCTTCACAAAGTGCCTGGCACCAGTAATTGCATTTTGCAGACAGAAAGGAATTCAAATTTATCCGTACCTGGACGACTGCCTGATTCAAGCAGAGAGCAAGGACATTCTTCTAAAGCATCTGGCATTTGTAAAAAAAGTTAAGTTGCCTGGGGTACACAGTAAACGAAAAGAAATCAAAACTAGTGCTCTCACAAGAGATTATATTCCTGGGTGCCAGCTTGAACACAACGGCCCAGATGGCTTATCTCATGCCAGACAAGCAAGGACAACTGACTCAATACTTTCAATTGATGGCAACAAAGACCCAACTCCCAAAAATTCTGCAGGCCTTGGGTTGCATGGCATCCTGCATACTACTAATTCCATATGCCGGACTGCATATGAGGAAACTACAATGGTACCTAAAGAATGTATGGTCTCGACACTGTCAAAGTTTGGAAACAGTTATACCACTAATCCCTTGCCTTCAACAGGAGTTTCAGTGGTGGGCTCAAGCTTGTCACCTCAACAAGGGACAGCCTTTTACACAACCCACAGCCAGGCAAACACTGACAACAGATGCATCGGATTATGCCTGGGGAGCACACATGACAGGCAAATGTATTCAGGGCATGTGGCCCGCAGAGCAAAGGCATCTTCACATCAATCAAAAAGAGATGCTAGCTGTACAAAATGCCCTTATAGCTTTCAAGGACCTGCTGCATCCAGGACAACTACTGCTAAAAACGGACAACACCACAGTTATGTGGTACATAAACAAGCAAGGGGGCACTCACTCCTACCCCCTATGCAGACAAGCCATGACCTTGTGGAACACAGCTGTAAACCTTCAAGTTCATCTGCAATCCCAATTCCTGCCAGGAGAGGAAAACACTATGGCAGACAACTTAAGCAGAAACATCATGGATCCCCACGAATGGGAATTGAATCCACAAATATTCAGAATGATAACACAGAAATGGTGGAGCCCGGACATAGATCTGTTTGCATCCCCAATAAACTGCCAGCTACAAAATTCTGCACAAGGAGTTACCATCCAGGAGCATGGAAAGTGGATGCCCTCTATTCAGCTGGGAGAACCTACAAGTATACGCTTTCCCACCACTACCTCTCCTGCCAAAGGTACTCATAAAACCCAGGCAAGAAGAGCCAAAGATTATCCTGATTGCACCAGATTGGCCACGCCAGCACTGGCACCCAATCTTAAGGAGCTTAGCAGAAGAAACACCCTGGATTTTGCCTCAGATCCCACATCTGCTGACTCAGCACAACAATCAGATACTACACAGCCAGCTAAAGACCTTAAACCTAGCTGCATGGAAGATTCTTAATCAAGAAGGCAATGCCTCTCTCCAAAGCTGTTATGGATGTCATTCTGGAGGCCAGAAGGACTAGTACCAGGAAAGCCTATTTGGATAAATGGAAGAGGTTCTGTGCCTGGAACCAAGCTCACAGCCTTGACCCTCTTGACCCAAACATCCCTCAGATACTACAATACTTAACTGAGATGCTGGACAAAGGCCTCTCCTTCTCATCCATCAAGATCCATGCCTCTGCCATCTCTGCTCATTACAACACGGATTCACCAATTTTCTCTCATCCTCTGTTAAAACAGTACCTCAGGGGGGCTAAAAACATAAGACCGCCCCGTAGAGCACCTACTCCAACTTGGAACCTCAGCTTTGTTTTGGAAAAATTAACTTTACCTTCGTTTGAGCCAGCTAACACAGCAGAATTAAAATACATCTCTTGGAAAGCTGCTCTGCTCCTGCCAATAACATCAGCACGAAGAGTTTCAGAATTACAGGCACTAATGGCAGTGGAACCTTTCCTCATTTCCCACCAGGACAGGGTGTCTTTAAGAACTAACCCTACGTTTATGCCAAAGGTGGTATCCAGTGTGGCTCTAAACCAAACTATTCACCTGCCAACTTTTTATCCTAAGCCACCGAATAAACGGGAGAGACTACTGCATTCTTTGGACATTCACAGGCAGTTACGCTTCTACTTGGACAAAACCAAAACTTTTAGAAAATCTGAGCAATTATTGGTAGCATATGCTGCAGAAGCACAGGGAAAAGCCATTTCAAAACAGACTATTTCAAAATGGATAGGACATTGCATACATTTCTGCTACACATACCATGGAAAACATACCATGGAAAACCTGTACCTAGCCGCATTAGATCTCACTCCACCAGGGCAACAGCCACTTCAAGTGCCTACCTCAGGGGAGTACCTACCAAGGATATTTTGGAAGCAGCAACTTGGAGTTCTGTACATACCTTCACCAAGCATTACCATCTGCCTCTGTACTCTAAATCCAGAGATGGCTTTGCCACTGCAGTGCTGCAGGGCCTTATAGCCACCCCTAATGCCTTATAGAACCAGCCACCCTACCTCAGCTTTGGGATTCTTCCCAAGTGTAATGACTGCAGCAGTGTAACATGATGAACATAGTACAGTTTTGTACCTACCATAAATGTAGATGTTCGAGTGTATACACTGCTGCAGTCCAGGTTACCCTCCCTCCTTCCCCTCTTACTGGCTGGTACGTACCTATGTCTTCTACCCCTTACTACACATAGGGAGTATTTGCTGGTAGCTGTAAGTTGTTTGCTTTTCTTATGCATGTTTTATTAGCAATTGGAATTGCCTACCTATTTAGAGGCACATCTGGGGCAAGAAAAACTGAAGAAAATGGTGTCCGCTGCATCTTTTATACCCCTGTCGCACTGACGTCAGGGAAGAGGTGACAGCAGTCGACACTGGACCAGGACTTTGGAACTCAGGCCGACTGGGGAACAGCCTGACTGCAGGATAACCGAAGTGTAATGACTGCAGCAGTGTATACACTCGAACATCTACATTTATGGTAGGTACAAAACTGTACTTTTTTGGTCGCTATTACTTCTGCCAGATGTATTTCCGAACGTCAAGCTTTATGTATCAAGAGTCTATACTTGATTTTTCATAGAGATAGTGTCTCTGGGAACTAATCCGTCATTTCTGCCTAAAGTGATCTCTGAAATGTCCATTAATCAAGCCATTGAATTGCCAGTTTTCTTTCCCAACCATTCAAACAGAGGAGAGTATTGCCTAAATACCCTTGATATACACAGGCAAATCCGTTTTTACCTAAACGGGACTAAACCTTTTCATAAATCGGACCAGTTATTCTTGGCCTTTTCTGGATCTAGATTAGGATCAGTTGTTGCTAAGGCCACATTAGCTAGATGGTTGAAGGACTGTGTGACCTTTATTTACACACAACGTAATCTCGTTGCCTACTACCATGAAAACTCATTCAACTAGGTCGGTGGCAATTTCTGCTGCCTTCCATGCCAGAGCTTCTTTACATGACAATCTGTGCAGCCGCAACTTGGGCTACGTCTCATACCTTCATCAATCATTACAAATTGGATTTGGCCTCCAGGGGAAGAGCATCTTTCGGTTCTATGGTGCTCAGGAATGTCCTTCCATGAGAGCCTCCCAGGAATAGAGTTAGCTGGGGACTCTGTCCCATATGTAAGGAATGAACGAGGATTAACAATATCAGATAAAGAAGTTATGTCTTACCATAACATTCCATCTGTATTGTTGATCCTCGTTCAGTCATTACAACCCACCCTCCTTCCCCCTCCTGTGGTTTCTAGTGGATCTCCCCATCCAGTTCTCTCAGGTTATTTGACCAGAGGTAGCCTCTACCTTCTTTAACTTGCAAACTCAATCTGAGGTAACAGGGAGAGGGGAATTGTGGGTAAGAGTTTAGCTCGAGAGTTTGAAGCTGACACGAGCTTGGAAAATGGCCGGCTCTGTTCTGAGCTTGGAACCGATACCCATATGTAATGACTGAATGAGGATCAACAATACAGATAGAACATTATGGTAAGACATAACTTCTTTTCCTTGACTGTCCATTATGTCCCTGTGCCCACATTGTGCTCCACTACTTGAGTACTTTTTACTTAGAAATGAACATGTCCCCAAACTCTTGCACTACTCAGATTTCCTGAACCTGGGTAGTGGATAGCTGATAAAAAGCACTACCTCATCCACTGAGGTGTCAAAATGGGCTTCCATGAGAAGGTTTTGCTCAAGATTCCTTCTGTAACTTGTTGCAAATACTGACTACCAGTGACATTCTTTCATGCATCTTGTTAATATGATAAAATCTGTATTTCTGCCTCCTGCCTCATATCTCCACCGTATAATTAAAAGCACTTAACCTTCTTTGCAGTAGTGAAAAGGTCCCTGCATGCTGCTTGCAGATTATTCTGCTGAACAGGTTTAAGCACCATTCCTTTTCACCTTACATTATATTCTCGCGCTGTTCTTTCTGTAATGCCAAATCATTTACTGCTGTTGTATTTGTGCTAGATGCTCCTGTGCCAGATGGGTCATACTTTCACTTTTGTCTGGGAATGTTTCAAGAATGGTCTTAAGAGCTGAGTTAAACCTCTTTATCGGAGCATTAGTGGGTAGTTTAACTGCTTTATCTCAACACCATTACCAACTAAGCAAACAGATCTGTTGTAAAATTAGCCCCTCTGACCTTCAGTATTTTTTTCTGGAAAGTTGACCCTGTTGAAAATTTCTAGCGGAGTATTTCCCATTTTCTTTTGCCTGAATGGAGGACAATACCACCACCTCAGGGTATCCATTAGCATAATCCACTGATGCCAAAATTTCTTCCTTACCTGAGTTGCTTGCAGTACTAAGAGGCCTTACAGAATTCTTGGCTACCCTCTTAAAGGACTCTTCACTAACAAAGAAATGCACCAGAGCAGCCTTAACTTGCTTTACTGCCTTACTAACCATTTTGGCACTGCTCACATGTATTTCAATGCACTCTCAAATCTTTGGCAGTACCTGGCCAATACAAATATTTCAAAATATTCCTTGTTTATGCTTTATGCATAAATGACCTTAGGAAAGGAATACCTTGTGGTTTGGCCAGAAATGCTGAATGGTAAGATGTTGGGGCTACCGATTGCTGCATCACTTCTCCCCTTAACTGTACTTCAGGAGCCCATTCTCAGTACAATAATACTTTGGCCCAGTGTACAGACTCCCACTGCCTTTCACTGAGGTAGCCAAGGAGCCTTCTGATGCACAGGTGAGAACTAAGAGTTGTGCCTGCCACAGCTCTGTCATCTTGATCACCTGTAGTCCTTCCATAGGAATGTTGCTATTTTTTGACCTCTTTCCAGAGAGGCATGAGTTCCTTCTTATCCTAATGTTACTTTCCTTATTTTTACAGTCCTCTAACTACTCTTTAGCTTCATGTTGCTTTGCTTCTTTTCTCTTTCCTCTGCTATACCTCAGGTGGTTTCATTCTGTCAGCTGCTTTGAAGCATATCCCCCTCCAAAACAAGCTGTAGTCTGTTTAATTCAGAATGCATCTTAAGATCATCAAAGTCCAGTTGGGTGATATTTTTACTGCATGCTAGTCTGTATTGACATCTCGTGTACTGAACTTGAACTGCATACATGACAGTTATTAAATCGATCCATTTTCAAGTCAGTTTGTGACAGTTCTTTTGATTTGCACTGTTTAAACAGTTACACGACTGACTGACTTTTTTGGAATATTCTTTAGGGCTGAGCTTTTCTGTTAAGTCCTTGACTAAAAATATAAAAATTGGTTAACTATACATCCATTTCTGTCTTTACTTTGTGGATGCGAGGATACCTACATACTTTTTTGGTGCCAAAACTGTTTTTTGGGTGAGATGTCCAGTTTACATATCCACACTGCTGCAAATCCATTATGTCAGGGGCAAGAGTTAGGGTTCCTATGAGTACAACGAAAATGCATTATGTCAAATGTGTTTTTGTCGACACATGTAGAGCGAACAGGCAAAACAGCGAAGCGGCTGTTCATCAAAATTTTTCCCTGGGAAAGAAGTCGCTTGACCACTTTGTTTTGCCATGTTCTGAAGTGTAGTTGGTCCCTTGTCCAGTATAGCTCCGGAGCGTGATTGTGCAACAGTTACTGACCTTAAGGTTAGGGTGCGGGTTAAGGTAAGTGCATATGTATGAATGTGTTTACTGTTTTATATTTTATGTTAAATGTATGGTTGAGTTACGTGTGTATGTGTTTTCAGTTTTTTACTTTTGTTTTGGGGGGGTAGAGTTAGGGTTAAGATAAGTGTGTATGTGCTTGGAGCTGTTTATGTAAATGTGTAAGAGTTACTGACCTTAGGGTTAGGGTGCGGGTTAAGGTAAGTGCATGTGGTTTAAAATGTTTACTGTTTTTTTTTTTCCGTAAAATGTATGTTTGGGTTATGTGCATATGTGTATTTAGTTGTTTACTGGTTTTTGGGGGGGTATAATTAGGATTGGGTATGTGTATATGTGTTTGGAAGTGTGTAATGTGTTTTTTTTTGCGGGGGTTGGAACAGCGATTTCTTTCCCTAGGAAAGAAATTGCTCTTCTTTGGATTCGATATTTTCAGCTTTCACTGAAAATGTGTCGATTGTAACATTGTTCGCTGTTTTAAGCGTTTGATGTTGCAATATAGACCCCAAGAGTTTTTGCATCCCGTATAGATATAGCATTTATGTGAGTTATAGGGGGATGGGCCTTTAATCCCTTTTATATTATGGTCAGGGGCTTCTGTCTCCTGAACCACACTGTTGACCAACAGATAAATGTGCAAGTGTTGACTGGGTTCAAGCGAATACAGCAGATTTACACTGACTTTCGGTTGTAAACATTTGCCACACCCAACTGAGCTTGACATTTTATTGCTACAGAATAAAGGTATAACCACTGGCTTCCCAGAATTATCGCTGCCACCAATTTGAGCCCATTGTCTTCTAGTGAAGTCTTGCCAACAGTATACGAGACTTGGCCAAAACCTTTTCTGTTGCACCTGGGTGTGTCCACACACATACACACAATTTCTTAAGGGGGGGTGCTGACATGATTTCATTGCCGGCACCCCTTTCTTGTATTCACAATGCACACTGCCACCAACCAGGCTAATATATTAAATTATATTAGCATCTGGCTAGTCCATCTTGAAAGTGATGAATGCCAACAGTCACACCTGTTATCCTTAAAAACAAAAGATACCAGCACAAGTTTTTATGAGTGAAAAAAATATATAAATAGAAAGGCAGGTAAAATTATAAGGACCAGTTAAAATGCAAGTTATTTGATTGCTCAGGGAAAAATCCAAGAATGTAGTTTGAACAGTTAGTGGGCAACAGAATAACTCCATTTGCATCTAAATAGTTTTGATCCTACATTTTTTTAGAGATTACTGCAGATTAACTACCCTGCATCACTGACTGTGGCATCAGATGGCACACAGGCAGATTTTGAGCATTTAAGTTTACTGAGTGTAAGAAAACATGACATACTTTGTATCCATTGCAGATGTTCTTCATCTCACATTGCTGCAGTCCTTACACTTGGGTAGTCCGCTGTCCACGGTCGGCCCGAATATCAAAGTATAAGGCTGACGTCGGTCAGGGCGCATTTAACTGACGTCAGGACGTCAGGGTACAAATGCGCATGACCGACGTCATATCCTCAGTCTTTTTTGCCGCATGGTCCGATGCAGAAGCAGCATTGCAAGTGCCGGTTGGCGTTCTGAGATTTTTCGATTTAGAAGTTTCAGACCGAGTTCAAAGTTGGCTAAGTACCCGTTGGGAATATTTTAGTTTTTCTTGCCTCAGTCATTTACCGGATGTCAGAAAAAGTTAATAATTGCGTTTCTTGTGGGAAACAGATACCGCATAGAGATTATCATACTTTGTGTATTCCTTGCTTAGGGCCTGAGCACGACGTTGTTGGCTGTCGCTCTTGTGCTAGATTTAATAAAGCACTATAAAGAGAAGGTTGGATTGTGCAAGGTTAGTCTTTGGGAAGCGGTGCAATTATAAAATGCCGTTGGATGCTCCGACGCCCGCTTCCTCGAAGAAGCGCAAGGACAAGGCAGTTAAGCCTAGGCTAGAAGACCGTCTGTACCGGACGCCGGTTCTTTAGAGGTGTCGGTGGAGCCGGTGGCTCCACCGGAGATTTCTTTGTGTTCCCAGAGTGAGACCTTATTATTGCAAGATGTGGCCTCTCAGGAGGCAAGTCAGGCTGAGGGGGCTTCTCAGGTTACTATACTCCCTTCCCTTCCTAAGGTGGCTAGGCCCTCTCCTTCTGTTTCTAAGGCTTCTCCCAGGGGCAGGCCAGGTTTAGCTTCAGTTGGTGTTACCCCTAGCTCTTCAGGTTCTATGCCCAAGAAGCATATGCTTAAAATGGCAGAAGATTTGATTACTTTGATTAGGGGTTCTATGCTAAGAGACCTAGGGTGGAGCCTGAGCTGGGGGATTTTGAGCAAGCTTCAGATGTTTCACAGTCTTCGGCTGAAGACTTGCAGGAGTACTCTCCTTATTCTGATTCTGATGTGGATGATTCTACTCCTTCTGCTACTCCTGAGGATTTTTCTTTTTCAGAAACTCTTCATTCCATGAGGGAGCATTTTAAGTGGGAGGGTCAGGACTTCTCTGATTCCAGGAAACGGCTTAGGGAATTTCTGTTTTTACCCCAGCATAGGCCTTTGGCTATACCTCCTGTTTTGGATGTAGTGGAAGATGTTTTTACAGAGGCTTCTCTTAATCATGATTCTTTGCCTCCTGCTCTTGTTAAGCCGGATAGGTATTACAGGGTGCCTGAAGTTCACAAGTATCTCTTTAAGAGTCCTAGGGCAGACACAGAAACTGTTAGCCAGGGGCCTAAGGGTGTTAAGGCTTCTGTTGTTAAGAATCCGGTTCCTACAGACAAGGAGGCTAGGGCCTTGGATAGATGGGGAAAGAAAGTTTATACTTCTTCCACTCTTGCTATGAGGGCTCTGAATTGCCAGTTTCACATGTTGAAATACCAAAACTATCTCCTTTCACAATTGAAGTCTAAGGTTGATGCTCTGGCAGTAGGTATTGATTGTAAAGAATTGCAAGATTTAGTACATGTTTCTGAACAGGTGGGTAAGCATTCTTTGCAATGTGGTTTTGATGCTGTACAGGCCTCGTCTAGGGTGGCTGCCACTGGAACTGTTCTTCGCAGGCACGCCTGGCTGAGGGATCAGAATTTGTCTGACCATGTTAAAACAAGGATTTTAGATGCTCCTTTACAATCTGACGTGTTGTTTGGTCCTCCTGTTGAGACAGTCTTAAAGAAAATGGAAGACAAGGCTAAGTCTATGCAGACTGTTAAAGATTTTTTGCAGGTCCAGCCTCCAAAGTTTAGTAGAAATTGGCCTACTAAGGGGTGGACGTATCCTTCTTATGATTCCCAGTCTAGGGGTAGATCTAGACGTGGTAAGGGCAGAGCTCAGGGCTCTTTCAGGCCTAGAACAGGGAGTTCTCCTGCACAGGCTTCGGGTGAGGGCAGGGGTCAGTCCTTTCGTAAGCAGACCCAATGACCTACCTTTTCAGCTGCCAGAGCCTGCTCGTCTGGCAGCACCTTTGGGGGGACGGTTGGCACTTTTCAAAGAAAATTGAAGTTTAATTACCCAGGACAGATGGGTATTGGATATCATACACCACGGCTACAGGTTTTATTTCCATACCTTGCCTCCTTTCAAAGGCATGCCAGACGTTCCTCCTCAACAAAGAATAGAGGCTCACAAACAGGTTTCTCTGTTGCTCCAACTGGGGGCCATACAGCCGGTCCCTCTGCCAGAAGTGGGCCTAGGATTTTATTCTCGCCTGTTCCTAGTACCAAAGAAGGGGAACACGTGGAGACCAATTTTGGATTTATCTATCCTCAACACTTATCTGGACATTCCCAAGTTCAAAATGTTGACGTTGCAGCAGCTTTTACCTCTGCTGGGCAAATATCATTGGATGGTAACTTTGGATCTCAAGGAGGCTTACCTTCATGTTCCTATCGGACTCAGTTGCAGAAAGTATCTGCGTTTTCGAGCTGGGACTTCTCACTATCAGTTCTCTGCATTGCCCTTTGGCTTATCTACTGCCCAGAGTGTTCACGAAAGTTCTGGCTCCAGTGATAGCTTTCTTCAGACTAAAAGGAATACAGATCTATCCTTATTTGGACGACTGCCTAATTCTGGCTCAAGGAAGGGAAGAGCTTCTTCGTCATTTGGAATATGTGACAGCAGTGCTAAGATGCCTAGGGTATTCTGTGAACGAAATAAAGTCCAGTCTAGTACCCTCTCAAGACATGTGCCTTCTGGGTGTGAGACTGAATACAGCAGCCCAGATGGCCTTTTTAACCCCGGACAAACAAAAGAGGTCTATCCCTTTACTTCCATCAACTATCTCATCAGTCCGGGCTGACTGCAAGGACAGTCCTTCAAGCCTTAGGGTTCATGGCATCTTGTATTCTGGTGCTTCCCAATGCCAAACTGCATATGAGGAAGCTACAATGGTATCTCAAAAATGTATGGACACAGCACTGCCAGGATCTGGACACTGTCATTCCAATAATACCTTGCATTCAGAAGGAATTTTTGTGGTGGGCTTAGGAATGTCACCTAAACAAGGGACTCTCTGTGACCCGGCCAGAGGCAAGTCAGATTTTAACGACAGATGCCTCAGACAAAGCTTGGGGAGCTCATCTAAATGGAAAGTGGATACAAAACAAGTGGCCTGTCAGACTACAACATCTACATATCAACATGAAGGAGATGTTAGCAGTCCAGTTTGCATTAATAGCTTTCAAGGAATTCCTTCTTCCAGGACAGGTGTTGATTCTAACAGACAACACAACTGTCATGTGGTACATCAACAAGCAAGGGGAACGATTCTTATCCTCTATGCAGGCAAGCAATGATTTTGTGGGAGACTGCTCTCAGTTTACAGCTCAATCTTCAGGCAAGGTTTCTGCCAGGAGCACAGAACTCCTTAGCAGATGTGTTGAGCAGGCAATTATGGATCCCCACGAGTGGAAATTGGATCCTCATGTATTTCAGAAATTGACAGTGTCATGGGGAACTCCAGACATAGATCTGTTCGCTTCTCCACTAAACCATCAGCTGCCAAAGTTTTGCACAAAAAGGTTTCATCCCACAGCTTGGAGAGTGGATGCTCTTTCTTTCAATTGGAGCAATCTTCATGTGTATGCCTTTCCACCTCTGCCTCTCCTCCCAAAGGTACTTCTGAAGGTCAGACAGGACACGCCAAGGATAATAGCTCCAGATTGGCCTCGACAGCACTGGTACCCATTACTGAGAAGTCTAGTACGGAAGCCTCCATGGCCTTTGCCTTCGATTCCACACCTGTTGTCACAGGAGGGCAGCCATTTGCTCAATGTCAAGCTTCACTCTCTGCACCTAACAGCCTGGCATATTCTGTTTTGAACCATAATGGGCCTCCACTTCCTCAGCAAGTTTTGAATGTTATTTTGGAAGCTAGAAGGCCTAGTACAAGGAAAGTGTACGCTGATAAATGGAAGAGATTTTTATTTTGGAGTGCAGCAAAAGATTTTGATGTTTCTAAGCCTAATTTGTGTGTGGCTCTTCAATATCTTACTGAGTTACTAGACAAAGGTTTGTCTTTCTCTTCTATTAAAGTTCATGCTGCAGCAATTTCAGCTCACTATGATTGCGACCCGCCATTGTTTTCTCATCCTTTGTTCAAGCAATTTCTTAGAGGGGCAAAGAATATAAGACCCCCACGAAGAGCTCCTACTCCTGCTTGGGATCTCAATTTTGTGTTGGAGAAACTCACTCTACAACCTTTTGAGCCTGCGGCTACTGCTGAGTTGAAATATTTATCATGGAAGACTGCTTTTTTGTTGGCCATTACCTCTGCAAGAAGGGTTTCTGAATTACAGGCCCTTATGGCAGTTGAGCCTTTCTTGATTTTCCATAAGGATAGGGTATCATTACGTACTTATCCTTCCTTTATGCCTAAGGTGGTTTCTAGTGTGGCTTTAAACCAGACTATTCATTTGCCTACTTTTTATGCAAATCCCCAAAATAAAGGGGAAAAGATTTTGCACACTTTGGATGTACACAGGCAGTTGCGTTATTTGGATAGAACTAAAGGGTTCAGGCAGTCTCAGCAGTTGTTTGTTTCTTTTGCTTTGAGTTCTCAGGGCAAGCCTGTGTCAAAACAAACTATTTCTAAATGGATTGGGTTTTGCATTGCTTTCTGTTATTCCCATCATGGCAAGGAGGTTCCAGCTGGGATTAGGCCTCATTCCACTAGGGCTACTGCCACTTCAACAGCTTTTTTGAGGGGAGTGGCAACCAAGGATATTTTGGAGGCAGCTACTTGGAGTTCAGTGCATACTTTCTCTAGGCATTATCACCTGCCACTTTACTCTAAGTCCAGGGCTGGTTTTGCCACTGCGGTTTTGCAGGGCATTTTGGCAGCTCCTGCTTCCTTATAGTTAGCCATCCTCCCTTACCTCTGCTTTGGGATTCTACCCAAGTGTAAGGACTGCAGCAATGTGAGATGAAGAACATAGTACAGTTTTGTACCTACCATAAATGTAGATGTTCGAAGATCCACATTGCTGCAGTCCAATTTACCCTCCCTCCTTCCCCTCTGTAGTTGGAGGTGGTTGTGTGGGTTGGTTGTACATATTGTGTATATTGTGTATATTGTACATATAGTTAGTGCAAGGGTGGTTGGTTATTTGTTTGCTGTCTTTTGGTTTTGACCTTTATTTTTAAGGTCTTCTGACATCTGGGGCAAGAAAAGACTGAGGATATGACGTCGGTCATGCGTATTTGTACCCTGACGTCCTGACGTCAGTTAAATGCGCCCTGACCGACGTCAGCCTTATACTTTGATATTCGGGCCGACCGTGGACAGCGGACTACCCAAGTGTAAGGACTGCAGCAATGTGGATCTTCGAACATCTACATTTATGGTAGGTACAAAACTGTACTTTTCTGTAAAAAATGTTTTGCTGTTTCCAAGTTTAAAAACTGGGAGCTTTGATCCAGAAATTAGATGTGCTCTGTACTTTGAGTGGAATAGCTGAAAAGCTACTGTATGCCATATTTCTACATGTTGCTGAGGAAGACATATTGAAGGTATTTAGTCTTTTTACTTTTCCTGAAGAGGACAAAGACAAAATTAGTAAGTTGCAATTAATTAAAAAGAATCTCAGATTGTACTATATACAAGGAAAATACTTGCAATATATTCACCATATTCTTTATAAGGGTACAGGGTCCTACATGTTCATAGGTTAGAATTAGGCTAACTGGCTTGTGGGCCTTTTTAAGCCTAGCCATTTAACCCATGTGAGAATAAAACCCTGCACCTTGTGCCTGTAAGGCAAATATTTTGACCATTATGCCAACCTCCCTCAAGTGAAACAAAAGTTGCATACCCTGTACTAGAACCCCAGGCCCATCTGGACTCAAGCCCTACACTTACACCTGCAGCCACAAAAAGCAATCATTTTATTGAGCTGAAGATTTGAGCAAAACAACTGAATTTGGCGAGTTGCATGATTCATTAACAAGAGATGGAGTAGTGTTATAGCATCAGAAGTGATCAAACCAAGAGACTGAGTTAAGGAAAACAGACTTGAGCCTATAAAGGCTGTGGATGTGTATAGACCTAGTGAAATTACATGTGTGTAGTTAAGAGTTAACAGAAGAAATAGATGTGTGTAAGATAAAATCTTTAAAGGCACACAAAGGCTAAATGGGAATTAAAGCAGACTGCATTAATGCAGCAATTGTGTGTGTAAAAGAACACTGAGGTGCACATTAAGTTGTGGTGCAGTTCAAATTCATATGTTGTGTATTAGGTGTGGCTATAAGCATGAGTCGAAGTATTGTCCTAATATTAATTAGTTTTACATAATCTCTGGTAGATGGAACTGTTTTTCAGAACTATGTAAAAATAAAGTATGTTCAAAAGTATTTAGAGATCATTAAACATGAAAGTAAGTTGTTTATTCTGACAAAATGACATTGAAGTCTGAAAATATACCAGATGCATTGAAACTATAATACAGTGTGATTAGTAGCATGAAATACTGAGCATTAACAAATTAAATATTGAATTTAGTTTAGGCACATGTACAGAGCGTAGTCAAATAGTTTTGAAGCATTGTGATTTAATGATGCTAAAAAGTGAGCTGTGTGCACATTGTTAGTTTATTCAGGAACTAAGTAAATCCAATGAGTCAAGCTTTACTGACATTTTGAATATAAAACTGGGATTGCATTATCCTGCCTCAGATTCATAGGAGGTTACTAGGCTAATGGCCCTACGGCCTTTACAAGCATAGCCATGTTCCCTGATTGACCTTGGTTAGATGGTCATTATTCACAGAGTGCGTCTATGATCAGCATCGACTGCACCTGTCCATGAGGGACATAGGTGCCACACCGGGGTGAATTTACTGTTGCCCATCCAATTGTCTAGAAAAATACCAAGAATTAACAAGTGAGATTGGAACACTCAAATTCTGCTGATATTTGTGAGTTGGGAGAAGCTAAGAATGATAAAAATAAGCCATAGTCTGGAAGCAGAAAGTGGTTGAAGTAATTTGAGCAGTTGTAACCTCATAGTCAGAGACATCTTAAATGTTGTGCAGAACTTTAAGAATAGTATTCTTCATGACTCTGCTGAGTTATTTACAGACTTAGGAGGCTTACTAGTCATCACTCATCTAGTCAGGATGCAATAGACGAGTCTTTGTGGGTTCTGTTGAAGCAGCTTTATTACATACAAACACATCACGATCGAAGCTTATTAACTTTAACTTAAGTAACTTGTATACACACTAGCTACATTCATTCATACATGCTCACTGTCTGGCTGCACTTTCAAAATGGCACTGATTATAGCATGTGCTTGCTATTTATATAGCCACGTTCAGTCCTTGATATATTTCTTAAAGATACAGTGCACACACACACACTGTTCTACATCCTCCCTCTTTGAGAAATAAATCCTGCAATGCTGAGAATATCCATTGACATGCGAACAATACAAATAGTTTTGTCATGCAGTTACACAGAACTATGTACATGGTTTCACTTCAGAATCCTGAAATATCACAATCTTGAATTTCATAAAACTTTGTAATCTGGAAGCCCAAAATCCTGAAAATTAAACATCCTGAATACCAAAAGACTGAAAACACACGGGGTACATTTACTGACTGTAGAGAACACAAACCAGATTACATTACACCAAATATAAGCAGGGGGGTAAGCCCCCCTGCACCCCACAACTACATCACCTCCAAGATTGCACTTCACTACACTGTCATGAGTTATGTTGTAGTATAGCAAGTTAAAAGGGAATGTTACTAGGGTTACAACAGGCAGTCCTGAACATGTGATGGTATGTTTGCCATTTTTTTTCTGTGGAGTGCAATCTTGGAGTTTATATATTTAATTATCAGGGGGTGCAGCCCACACATGGGGGGTTGGAGGGGGACTTGCCCCCTTGCCCATACTTGGTGATAAGTGCTATCCTTTGTCTTGTATGTGTTTATCTGTGTCCTTGTACTGGAATATTGTCATTCTTTGTGTCCTGTATATTTTCAATATTATGTGATTCAGGATTTTGAATTTTCAGGATTTCGGGTTCTGGATTGTGAAGTTCAGGATTGTGATATTTCAGGATTCTGAAGTGAAACCATGTACATATATACAGTTATGTCCAGGTCGCTGGGTATTTCACACTAGGTCTGGAAGTACGACCAAATTGTGCGACATAAAACTGAGAATTAGACTTGGCAACTGGAACGGTCTCTGCTGAATATTGAACCTTAGGAATATCGGGAACATCTTCAGTAATGGAAGTAGAAGTTAAGACACATTTGGGAATGGGAACATTGTCTGGGTTGCTCTTGAGATCTAGAGTCTGTATCACAGGAACAATGCTTTGATAATAATTCTGGTACAAGAAGATGTCTGATTTCTACTGTACTCCACACCCTCAGATTCTACTTAGTAGGATCTTGTCTCAGTACATATACCTGTTACTTGACCAATCCGGTCAAAACCTTTCACAGTTTCTATCCTCACCGTCTCCCCTTCTTTCCATGGATGAAAAAATATGCTCAATTTATCATAACTGGACTTCTGGAAATAACTCTTCCTAAATAATTGGGCTCTGATGGTTCTGTTTTTAGCTTTAGGCTTCGATAAACTGGGACTAATAGGCAGTGTTGTTCTGGTTTGCCTGGATAGAAGTTTCTGAGCAGGTGACCCAAGTATTTTGTCACCGGGTATGTTTCTGAGATTAAGTAAATTCAAAAAGGCATTGGTATTATCACACTTTGACCTTTCAAGTAATTGTTTTGCATACTGGACATTCAGCTAGTCCATTTGACTGTGGATATTCTGGACTACTAGTAACCGTGTACAAAATTGCAAATGTCTGAAACGACTACTAAATTGAGTACTATTGTCAGAAATAACTTTGTGTGGACTTCATGGAATGAGAAATTATGTTTCAGTTTAGTAATAACAGTAGTGGATGTTAGATTAGGTAGTAAATCAATCTTAAACCAGTTTGAATAACACTCTTACCAGTACTGAGCAATGCTGATTGATCTACTCCGATATCAGTGGCTGCTATTGACCAAGATGGGTCAGGAACTTCACTTAACTGAAGTGGTTCTCTTTGCAAATGCAGTTTAGTACTACCGCATACTGAACAAGAAGAAAGTACTTTATCAATGTTTTCGCTAGTGAAGGCCAAATTACTAGTTCTCTCACCCTTCTTTTGGTAGATTCAGAACCTGGGTGACCATGATGCAAAATCTGGATATATTTGTGTTGTAAGGAAGCAGGAACAACAATTTTAGTACCTTTGAAAATAATGCCATCTTCCATCAACATCTCATCTCTATAAGGAAAATAGGTTTGCACTTCAGGTAGTACACTAGATTGCTTTGACAGCCATCTAAAATTAATGTAGTGGTTGAGCTTTTGCAAAATCAGATCAGTCTTTTTATGATCTCTCAGCTCATCAAGTCTAGCTGTAGAAAAATTATGCACTGCCATTACGTCAGTCAAAATTCTCTGCGTCCAGCTGTTCCTTTGTATTTCTGGGCGATCTGGATAAGGTATCAGCCAGATAAAGAAGTTTGCCTTTTGTATAGACCATTTTGAAGTTGTACTTTTGTAATTTGAGCATCATTCTTTGCAGTCCCGCTGGAGCTGAATGCATAGACTTTAGAGGTTGGTGATCATTTTCAATCTAAATAGCTTGATCATAGATATAATCATGAAACTTTGATCATGCAAATACTATTGCCAAAAGTTCTTTCTCAATTTGACCATACTGCATTTCTGTTTGGGTAAGTGTTCTAGATGAATAGGTCACTGGTCCGCCTTCCTGAAGAATAACTGTGCCAAGACCAAATTTTGAAGCATCAAAGCAAAGACTGGTTTATTGACATCATAGTATCTTAATGTAGATGGGGTGACAATTTTCTGCTTAAGGTCTTCAAATGCCTTCTGGTGCTGTTCCAACCAAGACCATGTAACATTTTTGCGTGTCAGCTCTCTTGAAGGTGCTGTCAGTTTGCTGAAGTCTTGTATGAACTTGCCTAAATAGTTGACTATTCCAAGGAAATGCTGTATATCTTGATTATTATCTGGTGCTGGCATCTCAAGAATAGCTGCTTGCTTTGTAAGCCAGTGCTGGTAAATAAATGACCTACATATGTAACTTCTGGTAGTCTGAATTTACACTTCAGAGGATTGAGCTTTAACTTCACTTGCTCTGTCTAGAACTGTATTTAAGTTTGTCATGCTCTGCTTCACCATTGCCTCCAACCGATAAGTAATCTATTATGGCACAAGGATAATATGCAAAAAAATGCTCCATTGCACGATGGAAGACTTCACTTGCAGAATTTATTCCAAATGGCATCCTCAGGAATCTATCTGCAAAATGGGGTACCGAAAGTGGTTAGTAATGAGGATTTGTGAGCAAACCTCATTTGCCAAAATTAACTTTTTGCATCCAAGACAGAAACAGTGGCATTCGGTGTTGGAGCTACAACCTGTTCAACTGTACACATTGGATGATGCAATCTCTTCAATGTTTTGTCCAAATTTCTTGGGTCAATACATATTCTGATTTCATCTGAGCCTTTTTTATATGCTGCTACTGTGGACTACACCCATTCAGTTGGTTCTGTAACTGGACAAATACCTTGCTGCACCATTTTATTCAGCTGAGCCTTCACTTTATCCTGCATAGCTATCGGAACTTTTCTTGCTGGTGTGATTACTGGACTGACCTCTGAGTCTAACTTCATAGAATACACAACTGGAAGTTTGCCTAACCTGTCATAGAGAAAATTGCTTTAGAAAAATTGGAACTGGGATATGCGCTTGTATGTTGAACTTCTTTGGTAAAAGAAAGCAGATTCATTCTCTAACAGTCTCCAAGACCCATTAATGACTACAAAGTTCTTCGAACTACATAGCATAATGAGCTGTAACAGTTCCTAGCCAAATAACATGAAAGCACTACTGAGCCTTTGGTTTGAATTTCTTCACCTCCATAAGCAACATGTTTCACACTACTAGCCACATTGAGTTGTTAATTAGTTCTCACTTTAGCAAATGTGTCTGCTGATATAACATTACACCTTGAACCAGTGTGTACTTTGAGCTTGGTGGATTTACCATTGATCTGGACAGTACAAAACACTTTGTTCTTTGCCAACAAATTCACCGCACCAACCTTTTCACCAGTTACTGATACACCATCTACATAGAAACTGGAGTTGCAGTCTACTTTATCAATTTGCATTTTTTGAGTGACCCTTCTTTATACCTCTATGGGGTTTACTTGATTTGCAAAATTTTTAAAAATGGTTCCATTTTTTACACTTGTGACATTGATGACCAAATGCTAAGCATCTCTCTCTTTAGACTCATGATTGGCATCAGAATTGCGACATTTAACAATAAAGCTGGATTTGGGTTTTGCCGATTCATGCTTGTAATGAGCTTGCTTCTTTCTTAGAACTTTCTGGAAAACTACGTGGTTTCCCTGGTGAATCAGCAGGGGCTGTGACTGCAATGTGCTTAGGCCTGCTTCTGTTTGCTACATGTTGCATGCTGCATGCTGCATGCTGTCTAAGCCATGCTCTTGTCACTTGCAAACATATTTGTGTGCCTTTCTTGTAACTTCATGGATTTGACAAATCTCTGACGTTACTCAACGTTCATTAATTGTCACAAAGAAAAATCTGCCTCACAGCAGCACTATTAACCACACACAAGCCTGCCCCTTTTTAACTCCTCTCAAGTCACCAAATCGACACATTTTAGCTTTGTTTCTCAGGTCAGTAATATAAGCTGCAAAAGTTTCCCCTGGTTTCTAATCTCTTGTGTAAAACAAATGCCTCTGTAATGTAATATTTGTCTGGGGTTGCACATTTCCCTGAATTTGCACTTCAGACACTGAGTCTTCCCTTGAGTCAGCCTGTACAACAATGATGATTTTTCATTTTCTCCCTCCTATACTGCTGGTGCATACGCAAGTGACCACTCTCTCTGTGGCATCTGACCTAGCTAGGTGTAGCAAAATGAATGCCTTGGTGAATGCATCTTTGTCAGAATAAGCTGCTTGTATAAAAATCTCGTACTCTTGCTCAAGTATTCTCCAGTTCTCTGCAATATTCTGATCAGATACAAGTGGTGAGGGCTTTTGAAATCTATCTGCCATATTAACACATGCCAGTGAAGGGTTTTGCAAATATGCACGAACACGCACATACACAAGCCAGAAATTTATGCCAGTATTTGCAACTTTGCCCAATAGCACAACAAGCATTTAAATAACTGAACTTTGCAAAATAAGTCTCTCGGGCACTGTAATACTCTCGAAATTCCTGTACTGCAAAAGTAATTTATCATTATTTTAAGAAACATTTCAAATAACTGCAGTGTGTGAATAAACTGGGCAGAAGAAGCTCACTTTGCAAATAAATGGTACCACAGCACACAAACTTCCCCAAAATGACTGTACATTGCTAGATAATTTTTTACAGTGCAAGAAACACTCTGCAATGGTGACACTTTGCGAATAGACACACCCAGCACAAGAACCTTTTCGAAATGGCTGTGCTTTACGAAGTAGTTGCACTTTGCACACAAATTAACGTTTTGGAATACATGCACAGTAATAAGTGCACACTGTAAGCACTTTTACACACTAAGATACTTTGAATAACTATAGTTATGCCCTTGATTAGGTTCATAGGTAGGTACTAGGCTATCTGCCCGAGGGCATTTATAAGCCTAGCCAGAGTGTCTGCTTTCGCCGCCCCATTGATTAACTGATCCTCTGTCAAGCAGAACCAATGAAGTGATCCCAGGGATGTATTTTCTGCTACCCATCCACTCATCAAGGTTTCTCAGAGTTAGTGAGGGGCTTTGCCTGATGTAATTTGGAATTTTGTTCCAAAGCATGGGGAGTCTCTGTGACAGGAATCTATTCCTCCAGCATGTTCTATTTATTGTGGCGAGGTTTAGCTCACTAGAGCGCGTGGCTCGCAGTGACTTGGATTTCTTTAGGTGGAGCATGTCCATCATTTCTGAGTTGGACATGGCTTTGTAAGTCAGGCAGAGATCACCTTTGAGTAAGCGATCAGTCACGGAGTACAGACTGAGTTTTTTCAGTCTGGCTGCATAGGACATATGTTTGAGACCACTAATCCTCTTGGTGAGGTACTTTTGTGGTCTTTCCAGCTGTTGGAAGTGTCTTGTGAGGTACATCCCAAATGGGGCTTTGTACTCTATGATGGGTCTAATGAGTGACTAGTAGAGGGGCACTATAACATCTTTATTTATAGATGCAAACCCTTTAGTAATTGGGCCACATAGAAGGATTTCCTAACTACTTTGGCAATATGATTGTCAAAGGAGAGATTACTATCTACCTGGGTCCCCAGATCTCTTATTACCTCTTCTGTATTAAGGGGGCTGCCACATATGTGGTAATTCGTGGGTATTTTGTTTTTCCCAAACGGGATGACTGTGCAATTTTTGGCATTTAACTTGAGGCCATGACTGTAACATCAGGTGTCCGTCTTAGTAAGGCCCTTTTGGAGGGTGCCCGTGTCAGCCAGAGAGTCAAAATGGCTTCCTGTTTGCAGTCAGTGGCGAACTTGTTCAGCCATATCCTCCTGTATTTGCCTGTACTTCTGAGAAGTATATGCTGAACAGTAGGGGTCCCAGGACCGAGCCTTGCGGGACACTGCTTGTGACTGGTTTAGAGTCTGACCTGGAGCCCGCTATTCTTACTGTGTGAGTTCTGTCTGTAAGCTAGTTGGCAACCCATCTCGTGACGTAGGGGTTTATGTTCAGGCTGGTGAGTTTTTCTGTAATACCCGAGTGGGGAATGGTGTTGAAAGCCTTGGCGAGGTCAAGGTAGGCTGTGTGAACCACCTTTCCCTAGTCTATGGCCTTGGTGACTCAGTCAGCCAGGTTTAGTAGGCATGATCTGCCCTTGACCCGACCCAGTTTGGCTTTAAGTGTTTGGAGGTTCCCAATGTCTTTGTTAATTTGCTCCATAGCCTTGCAGACCAGGCTAGTCAGGCTTATGGGGTGATAGTTACCAGGTTCAGTTGTGGCCCCTCCTTTGTGGAGAGGAATAACCTTTGCTGTGCATCATTCTATGGGCACGTAGCCTGTGGAGAGGCTGAGGTTGAACAGCGAGTTTAGGTGGGGGGGGTTGGTTTGTTCTGTAGTTCATGCAAGACGCAGCCTGGGACACCATCTGGTCCCATTGGTGCTGTGTTTTTGGCTTTTGAAAGGGCTGATGTCCTTCATGGATGCATCTGCAGTCATAACAAATGGGTTGTCCTGTCGTCAGGCAGCCCTTCGGTCGGCCGGATTCCAAAGTCTGGGTCCGGCTTCGGCTGATGTCGCACTTCACCCGACGTCATCTCTGCTGGTCTTCGGGTATAAAGGCATCAGCCGACGCCATTTTCCTCAGTCTTTCTTGCCGCGTGGCGCCCGAAGCAGAAGCTGTTCGCAAGTGCCGGTCGGTCAGATCCAGAGATTACTACTACCGAATACTACTTCGAAGACTTCTAAAAAGCTAAGTACCCCGTTGGGGACTCTCTCTTGCCTCAGCCGATGTCAGAAAAAGTCAATAACTGTTTAACTTGTGGGAAACAAATACCTCATAAAGATTTCCACTCTTATTGTCTGCCTTGCTTAGGCCCAGACCACGACGTAGCAGCCTGTTCGGCCTGTGCTTCCTTCAACCGACGAACACTTAGGCGTCGGTCGGAGTTTGCTGAACAGTTTTTCGGCTCAGATTTTGCGTACATTATGCCGTCGGATCCTCCGACTACCCAAATTGTTAAAAAACGCAAAGAAAAAGACCGACACTCGCGGTCCGCGGTTTCGGCGAAACCACGTTAAGCAAGCCGCGAGTGTCTCGGTTTCGGCCGAAACCGAGAAAACTGGTCAATCTTCAGCCGAATCCATGACTACTACTGAGGCTCCTGCTACCTTACCTGAATCGGCCTCAGAAATTTTGGCTACAACTGTGGTTCCTAGTGATTTATCAGACACCATTGCTTTGGATGTCTCTACCCCAGCACGTGGTGCTGCTAGGCCTCCTGCAGCCATGTCTATTAAGGCCTTTGCCAGGGCTAAAGCAGCCAAATCTGCTAAATCAGTGCCTGTTAAACCCCCCTCACACAGGCCCACTTCTAGTTCACAAATGCTTACTCTGGCAGAAGATTTAATATCCTTAATTAGGGGATCCCAATCTCACCCAGACAGGGCCTCTCAGCCCCCAGAAAAGAGACCTAGAGCAGAGCCCCCCGAGCCAGTGTCCTGTGATGATTCTGCGGATGACTCAGACATTACAGACCAGCCAGAGGCTCCTTTTTCTACTTATGAAGATTCCGATGCTGAAGAATCCATTCCAGCTGCCTCTCCACCAGAGGAATTTTCCTTTGGGGAAACCTTACATGCCATGAGAGAACAATTCCAATGGCAGGGACAAGATTTCTCAGATTCAAGAAAAGGCTTAGGACTTTTCTGCACTTACCACAACATAGGCCCTTAGCTATACCTCCTGTTCTGCCTGTTGTGGATGATGCATTTAATGATGTCTGCACTGCTCCTGATTCTTTACCTCCAGCCCCTGCCAAACCAGATAGATTTTACAGGGTGCCAGACACTCATCACCACCTATACAAGGCCCCACTTGCAGACCCCAAAACTATATCCCAGGGGCCTAAGGCAGTAGCCTCGACCACAGCTAAAAACCCTATTCCTTCTGAAAGGGAATCCAGGTCCTTAGAGAGATGGGAAAAAAAGTTTACACCTCTGCTACTTTCTCAGCTAGAGCTTTAAACTGTCAGTTTCACATGATCCAATACCAAGAGTTTATGCTTGATCAGTTAACTAAAAAACTGTCCTCTGATGAATCTTTAGATAAGAAATATGTATTAGAAATGGTGAATAACATCCAACAGGTTAGTAACCATTCCTTAAAATGTGGCTATGATGCACTGGAGGCTTCATTTAGATCAGCCATGACTGGCACAGTGATAAGAAGGCATGCATGGTTGAAAGAACAGGTCTTACCAGATCATGTTAAAGCAAAGCTATTAGATGCTCCTATGGATAAGGCCAGTCTATTTGGTACACCTGCCCAGCAGGTAATGAAGAAAATGGAAGAAAAGGCAAAATCTGTACAAACAGTTAAAGATTTCTTACAGGTTCAGCCCCCAAGGTTTAGCAGGAACTGGCCTGCCAAAAATTGGTCCTTTCCTGACTCCACAAGATCCCAAAGGGGCAGGAATAGACGCTCTAGAGGCAGAAATCAATCCAGAGGAGGTGCCTACAGAGGACGACAGTGGCAAGGCAATAACCGAGGCACAGACACAACCACTGCCACTGCAACAGGACAATCAGTGACTTGGCTCTGACTCCGCCAACCAGGGAGCAAATAGCAGCACCATTAGGCGGAAAGTTAGCCTTATTTTCGAAAAATTGGCACTATATCACAAAAGACAAGTGGATTCTGCAAACCATAGACCAAGGCTACCGGTTCCACTTCCACACCTTACCAGTAAAAAGAGGAATGCCAAACCTGCCTCCAAATCAAAAAATAGAAGCTCTGCAGCAGATAGCGGAATTAACAAAGATGAGAGCTGTGGAAAGAGTACCAATAACAGAACAGGGCAAAGGATTCTACTCCAGACTCTTCCTAGTGCCAAGAAAAGAGAAAAGTTGGAGACCTATTCTCGACCTGTCCATCTTAAACACATACATCATTGTCCCAAAATTCAAAATGCTGACCCTACAGCAACTTCTTCCCATGCTGGGCAAGGAGTGTTGGCTGGTAACTCTAGATCTCAAGGAGGCATACCTGCACGTCCCCATTCGACCAAATTGCAGAAGATACCTCAGATTTCTTGCAGGATCAGAGCATTATCAATTCTCAGCATTGCCCTTTGGCTTATCTACTGCGCCCAGAGTATTCACAAAATGCCTGGCATCAGTAATCGCTCACTGCAGAGTACAGGGAATCCAAATTTATCCATACCTGGACGACTGCCTGTTACAAGCGGACAACAAAAGCAAGCTGACAACAGATTTACAAAGGGTCATTTACTTGCTACAAGCCCTGGGATACACAGTCAATTTACAAAAGTCAAGGCTGATACCATCCCAAACAAGTACATTCTTGGGTGCGGAATTGGACACAGTAAAACAAATGGCATTCCTAACTGCAGAAAAACAAAAAAAGAGCTCCCTCTTTACTTCTTGGCATTAACAAAGCAGAACAAACTAACAGCAAGAAAAGCTCTGCAGGCCTTGGGCTTCATGGCATCATGCATAATCTTGGTCCCACATGCCAGACTGCATATGAGAAAGCTACAGTGGTACCTAAAGAATTTATGATCTCAACACAGGCACAGCTTAGAAACAGAAATACCACTAATCCCATGCCTAAAACAGGAGTTCCTATGGTGGGCTCAAGCATGCCAGTCAAACCCAGGCTTACCCTTCCACAACTTTCGAGCAAGCCAAACCATCACAACGGACGCCTCAGACCTAGGATGGGGGGCGCACATGCTGGACAAATGCATACAAGGATTGTGGACTCAGGACCAGCTGCACCTGCACATAAACCAAAAAGAAATGCTGGCAGTAAAACTGGCAATCCAAAAATTCAGACCATTCCTCAAAGAAGGCCATTTGATGATAAGGACAGACAACACCACAGTCATGTGGTACATCAACAAACAGGAGGCACTCATTCATACCCCTATGCAGAATGACTTTGGACCTTTGGAATCTGGCTCTGCTACAACATCCAGTTACAGGCAATATTTGTACCGGAAAGAGAACACCCTAGCAGACATGTTAAGCAGAACCACCTCGGATGCTCACAAATGGATGCTACACCGGACATCTTCAAGGCCATCACAAAGAAATGGGGAATGCCACAAATAGATCTATTCGCTTCCCCACTCAATCACCAGCTCAAAAATTCTGCACAAGGACATTCCACCCACTTGCATGGAAGGTGGACTCTCTATCCTTCAGCTGGAAAGGCCTGACAGCATATGCATTTCCACCTCTTCCCTTGATGCACAAGGTACTACTGAAAATCAAAGAGGAACGTCCAAGGATAATCCTGATAGCTCCGAACTGGCCAAGACAACACTGGTACCCATTGCTGAGGAGCATGTCTCGGGAGAAAATGTGGTCAATACCCTGATGCCTTTGATGTTAACTCAGAACAACTACAACATCATGCATCCAAACCTAAAAACCTTGCAACTGACTGCCTGGAACATCACATAGCAGCAACTAACCCAGACCTTTCCCAAAGGGTTAAAGACATTATCCTTGAAGCCCGCAGACCTTCAACAAGAAGGAACTATGCAGGAAAATGGAAAAGGTTTGTCATTTGGAGTACTGAAAGAGGAAAAGATGTGTCGAACATAGATATTGCTAACATTCTGGAGTACTTGGCAGAGCTTCTACATACAGGCCTGTCCTATTCCTCCATCAAGATACATGCATCAGCTATTCCAGCAGAATACAGCTTTGATCCACCTGCCTTTTCACATCCTCTACTCAGGCAGTTCCTCAGAGGGATCAAGAATGTAAAACCTCCTAGGAAACCTCCATTACCAGCATGGGACTTGAACTTTGTGCTAGAAAAGTTGACACTCCCTCCGTTTGAACCAGCAGCAACAGCAGATCTACAACACCTGTCATGGAAAACTGCTTTCCTACTGGCAATTACCTCAGCAAGGAGGGTTTCGGAACTACAGGCCTTAATGGCAGTGCAACCCTTCCTAATCTTCCATCAAGATAGGGTGTCCATGAGAACTAATCCTACTTTTATGCCTAAGGTGGTATCCAGAGTGTCTTTAAACCAGGCAATCCACCAACCTACCTTCTTTCCCAATCCACAAAACAGAGGGGAAAGAATGCTGCATACCTTGGATGTACATAGACAGTTACGCTACTACCTGGACAGAACCAAAAGTAACAGAAAAACTGACCAGCTTTTTGTAGCCTATGCAACAGGAAGGGAAGGAAAAGCAATTTCCAAACAGACAATCTCCAAATGGATAGGAAATTGCATAAGATTCTGTTACTCCTACCATGGAAAACCAATTCCACAGAACATAAGACCTCATTCTACAAGGGCTACAGCCACTATCACAGCTTTCTTACGAGGAGTGGCAACCAAGGACATTATTGAGGCGGCTACTTGGACCTCCGTGCATACATTTGCCAAGCATTATAATTTACCTCTATACTCTAGATCCCGAGCAGGGTTTGCCACTGCTGTACTGCAAGGGATCTTAACTACACCATAATTTTTCTTCCTCCTCCCCTAGTTTGGCTATGGTATTCTACCCATTTGTTATGACTGCAGATGCATCCATGAAGGACATAGTACAGTTTTGTACCTACCATAAATGTAGATGTCCGAACTGGATAGCATCTGCAGTCAGGATTACCCTCCCTCCTTCCCCTCTGTGGTACTCCTAGGGTATTTACCCTCCTAATAGCTAGCTGGGGGGGGGGGAGTCTCTTATGGTGTATTTGTTTGTATATATGTACATACATGCTTATTTTTTGTGCTTGCCTCTACTTTTTTGGAAACATTGGCATTTATCCAAAATTTAGCCTTCCAAGAGGGCAACTGGCATCTGGGGCAAGAAACACTGAGGAAAATGGCGTCGGCTGATGCCTTTATACCCGAAGACCAGCAGAGATGATGTCGGGTGAAGTGCGACATCAGCCGAAGCCGGACCCAGACTTTGGAATCCGGCCGACCGAAGGGCTGCCTGACGACAGGACAACCCATTTGTTATGACTGCAGATGCTATCCAGTTCGGACATCTACATTTATGGTAGGTACAAAACTGTACTTTTTCACCTGTGCGTCTGATTTTCGGGACGCTACACTTTTTTCTGGTATTGTTGTGGGCCCTTTTGGAGGTTAGAGGGGGGTGAAGTTTGTATTGAATCTATCTGCCAGAATGTTGGCAATATCAGTAGGTTCAGTATATTTTGTGCTATTTTGCACTAGTTCAGTACATATCTGAGAGTTGCCACTTGGATTTTTAACATAGCTAAAGAAGGCTTTGTGGTTATCTTTTGAATCTTTGGCTATTTTTCTTTTAAAGTTAGACTTGGATGATTTCATGAGGGACCTCTGTTTCTTACTGATACTGATCAGGGATGTCTTTCTTGGGATTTGCTTTTTTTCTGAACTAGTTTCCTCCTATTATATTGCTTGTTTATTGCAGGGGTCCACCAAACTGGTTTCCTTCTCTTAGAGGAGTGAGTCTTGGTTTTGCTAGGGTTTGCATGATCCATGCATCCTTAGTAGGTGCTCATAGAGTGCATTTGTTAAGGTTTCTGCGTCTTGGGCAGCATTATCCTTTAGCGTATGGGCTGTGAAACCTACCACCTCTGTCTTAAGTAAGGTGAAGTTTGCTTTAGAAAAGTTTTTTTACTGTGGTTTCCTTAGTTGGGAGTGGTGGAGGGGTGTAGACATCCAGAGTGATGGTCTGGATCTAACCAGTGACTGGTTGACCTCCGGTGTGGAACACCTGTCGCCCATGTTGAAGACCAGGTCCAATATGTTTTCACCTGTGGTAGGGGAGTTTACCAGCTGATCTGGAGCATTTGAGTTGATGAATTCCAGGATGCACTGGGCCTGGGAATTTGTACACTCGTAGTTTTCCCAGTGAATGGTAGGGTAATTGAAATCGCCCAATATCTGGGTGTTTGGTAGCACCTTCATGTTTTCCAGTGCCTCCAGAAAGGTGGAGTGGTGATCCTGGGTCATGGAGGGTGAGCTGTAGCAGGCCACAATTTGCATTGCAGATTTGCCCGATGTTGCACATGGATGATCTCATAGGTATCGTGCTGTGCCACTAATCTGGAGGTGTAGGTATCCTTGATGAATATGGATAACACCCCCTCCTTTTGTGTTTCGGTCCGTGTTCTGTGGCCGAACCTTGTGGTATGAGTTGTAGCCCGGTAGTGCTGGGGTGCTTTCTGGAGCCTTGAAACCAGGTTTCAGTTACTTAACAGATGTCTATGCTCTCCATACTGAGGAGTGCTTTTGAGCGCGTGCATTTTGAGATTTAAACTCCTGGCGTTGAGTAGCATAACCCTCAGTTTTTTATTAATTGTGCTGTTTACAGAAGTGGGTTTGACTTTTGAGCCTTGCCTAAAAAAGACACTGTGGGGCAGCAAGAGCTTTGGCCAGTATTCGAAAGCCTAGGGGTGACAGGTGTGAGCCATCTCTTGTGAAGCAACGTGGCTTGTCGAGCAGGTCGTCCCAGGCTGTCAGACACTGGATCCCCTTTGAATGACAACAGAAGCTTAGCCAGTTGTTGAAATTGATCATTTTTTCTTTATACTGAGGTATCATTCTTTGTGAGGGCAGGATGCTACTCAGGGTCATACCAGCCTGGGCTACATGATCAGAGAGCTCTTCCATGTCTCTTCATGTAGTCCAGGGAGGTACGTCTGCGATCATTCACACCAACATGAACAATGACCAGAGTCGTATTTGTACTTGTTCTGGAGTGACCTGAGTGCTTGTGTTATGTGGCGGATTCTGGCTCCTGACAGGCAGCTAACAGTAACCTTCTGCTTGTCCAGCCTAATGAGTGGATGTCAGTGTGCCTGACTATTGTCACCAATTACTAGTGTGTTAGGTATGTTATTTCGCCTTAAGGGCTGTGATTTTGCGGCACACTGATTTTGTGTTTTATGTGTTGTCTGGTTTGTGATGGGAAGTGCGGGTTGTTTGGGTGTCTGCTTTGGAGGTCTTTGATGCTTTTGCAGGTTTTTATTTAGAGCCTCCGAGTATGATTTTGTGTATTTGAGTATTTTTTGCCAGTGCTGTTTTAGTAGGTCTGTGTGCAGCTGGAGTTGTGGTGCAGGTGTTAACCTTCTCCTCTTGACTGTCTGTTCCAGTCTTTGGTGGAGACAGCTTAGCTTCCAGTTTGGCTATATAATTGCATCTCTTGCATATGTTGGTGTTTTGTGGTAGGAGGAGAGGGTTGTCTGTGTACATGGGGCAGTTGTAACATTGCCTCAGGATACCCAGATTTACCAGCTGAACTGGAGAGTGCACCTGAAGTTGCCCTTTGATCATGCCTGAATAGTAGGGTGAGCTGCTTAGTCGCTTGGTTGGTGAGGGGTGAATAAAGAGCCTTGCCCTGCTGGACAATCTGTGTCAGGGTATATTAGTGCTTGCTATTAGGTCTGAGCAAGTGCTGGGCTGTAAGATGTTTTGAGTGCTTAGGTTGAGAGTTAGACTAGTTTCAAGGGAAAAACTGAAGAGGAGACTTAGTGGAGCCGGGAATAATTTAACCGTAGCTAACCAGCACTGCCACAGCAGTGCGCAAAACCGTGTAAACGTGGTTTTTATAGTAGGGAAATGAAAGAGATAGAAATTAGCCCAAAATGGCCAATAAACTACTAACTTCTGGGCTGGAACCACTCCTCCAGGGACAGATAGGTTGCTCAAAGCTCCCCTCTCTCACAGGTGAACAGAGAAACTTCCTTCTATCCAAGTAAGGTATGGGCAACTCAGAAACTAGTATCGCAGCCCTGAATTCAGCACTAGCCTGAAAACTGGACTATACTAGCAGGAAACAAGGAATTTTTTTGGCTTTTTTGTTTTTTTGAAAAGATAAAGCAAAAACAGTAAAAAAAAAAAAAAATTTATATTTTTTTATGCTTAATGTCCCCTTTTTGCCCTTGTATTGGTTTTGCTCGTTTAATCTCTTATGCCCATTGTACTTTCTTGTGCTAGTTTTACTCTAAACATGCCCGATTTGCTTTAAACATATTAGTTTTGTCAAATATCTTAATCATTTCATTTAATTAATAAACTTTTGTGCCTCTCGCTTGTCTAATGCAGTTTGTGCCTTTGTAATGCTGCGTTTTATCATTTTTATAAAATAAACTGTTCATGCATGTTTATATTACCTTTGGATCTTTTCTGGCCCTTTTTCATGCTCGTTTCTCTTTGTTTACCTTCACTGTTATCTCTGCACCTTGTGGCTCTGAATATCCGTCTCTGGAATCTCTGTCCTGACACCAATTCGCTCATCTAGTCCGGATGTAATAGACTAGTCTTTGTGGGTTCTGTTCAAGCAGCTTTATTATGTACAAACACATCAATTGAAGCTTATTAACTTTAAAGTAAGTAACTTGTATACAAACTAGCTACATTCATTCATACATGCTCACTCTCTCTGCCTGCACTTTCAAATGGTACTGAGTATAGCATGTGCTTGCTATTTATATATGCAGATTCAGGCTTCGATATACTTTAAAGGTACAGCACGCACACGCTGTTCTACACTAGTAGAGTATCATATGCAAGTAAATATTTTGCTATGCCAGTAATACATGCTCCAAGAAAAGTTCCAGTATGACTCATGAGTAGAAAAGAACAGGAATTGATAAAACAAATGTAAAGCTTAGAAGAATTGATCAAAGCCAAACAATGGTTGAATAGCATAATTACTATTGTAAAGCAAGTAAATAGTCACATCTGTATTAATACTCTGGTTCTAAATAAAGTGATTAAGGACTGGTTAATGTTCTTTTTTCACCTGAAGAAATCACACTCAACAGGATCAAGTACCTAATTATTTTCACTATGTGAAAAGCAAGGATTCTTCTAGAAAAAAAATAAATGGAGAGATCTAATTTTTGTTCAGTTTTTGTTGGAGTCAGTTCAGGCATAAGAAGAACATGACAAAATACTTTTAACAGCTTCAAAATAGGTTACAGGAGCATAATTTCCAGTTAAGAGCAAATGTAATTGTGACCTACATGGGTCACATTCTAATTTAAGAAAAACTGAATCTTGACAGAGGCAGACGTCTTGGTAATTGTGCAATTGATAAAACCTGAAGGGAAGCAGTTATCACTGAGCTTTTTATTAGTGATGCTGTATCTTGCAAAGTTTTTACTAACTACATTTTTTAAGTAACTAAGCATCTAGTTAACAGACACACACAGACATTAAAACATTTCTGTTGCAAGTAAGTACTAGTTTAATGATCAAAAGCATTTACACATGCACAAAAGAAATATGCTCATATAGGAAGAGAACTTTTAAAAGTAGTGCATGAATCTGAGAAATGTCATTAATATGTCTCTATTAGTGCTGTTTAGGTGGAAACTAACCACAGCCGTGAACCCCAGCAAGGGATTTTCAGAAAGCCTCTGTACACAGCACCTTTGAGATTGCATAGATTTAATTTGTAGAAGGTGATCTGAAAGTAAAATGTAGATCAGACAGGGAACTTAGACATTTTGAGTAGGATATGTTTATCAAAGAAGCGCAAGGAATTGTCTGAAGCATAGGGAATTGTCTGCAGAATTGGAGAGTTAGTAAGAAGAGGTCCACCCTTGCTAACAGGAGGACTAATACTATCATGGTATTAGGCCATGTGTTAACTGAAATGTTTTCAAACTACCAAGTTCCTCCTCTTTACTCATGATAGTGTACACAAAGACATTCATCTTCATATCTCTTTTGCTGTACTGCAGTGTAAACTCACAAAGAAGTGACCCAATGCTACTGATATTCTGTGGTAAATTTTTCATTTTGAGTGGGTACCTGATTTTTTCAGTCAAGTATTCTTTTTCAGTTATTGTTGCTGATCTTTGTAAGGTAATTTTCCCGACTTTGTATACTTTTGTCTTCTTGCTTTTCCACCCCAGGCCCATTGGCATTTTGATTTATGTAGGGAGGGATAGAACGAAGGAAGTAATTGATTTTCAGATTCAAGGTAGAGAATCCAAAAGTAAAGAGGATACAACCCAAAAGTTAGGATTTATTGTCATAATAAATATACTTCCTTGTAACTGTACTTTACGTGAATATCTGTGGCATTTTACTTTGTTTACTAAATCTTGTCATGTTATACAGTACTCTGTACTGGCAAACTGGCAATCCATTGAAGACTCAGGAGTTTGGAAAGATGGCTGACAGCACAGTAATTGAAATACCACCCCATTCAGCATTTTACTACTTCACCCTTAGTCCTAGATTGTACAGCCCTGGAGTATATGAAAATAGCTTGTTTCATTTGTAACAGACTGAGGCCTCTCATTAAGCAGAGATATGTCGGGGTACATGGAATTTCCCATCCTACAAAAACTTGAATTTTGTTTATTTTCAGCAGTGTTTGGTGAATTCTGTTTGAGATAGAGTATAACATGATGTAGATAAGTTTTTCTATATCTTTTAACAGCAACATGTTCAGCAGTTCACTTTCTTGGTATTTTGAGCCACTGATGAGTTGCTCTTGATATTTAGTGCTTTGAACCTGCTGAGATCAGGGAAATACTGTGGATGTTCTTCATCTCACATTGCTGCAGTCCTTACATATGGGTAGTCCGCTGTCCTCGGTCGGCCCGAATACCAAAGTATTAGGCTGACGTCGGTCATGGGCGCTCAGATCTGACATCAGAGCGTCAGGGTATAAAAGCGCATGACCGACGTCATATCCTCAGTCTTTTTTGCCGCATGGTCCGATGCAGAAGCAGCGTTGCAAGTGCCGTTCGGCGTTCTGAAATTTTCGTATTCTGAGTTTCAGACCGAAACCAAGTTGGGCTAAGTACCCGTTGGGAATATTTTGTTTTTCTTGCCTCAGTTATTTCCGGATGTCAGAAAAAGTGAATAATTGTATTTCTTGTGGGAAACAGATACCGCATAGGGATTATCACTCTCTTTGCATTCCTTGTTTGGGACCGGACCACGGCGTGGTCGGGTGTCGGTTTTGTGCTAGGTTTAATAAGCACTATAAAAGAAGGTTAGATTGTGCTACGTTACTCTTTGGTAACCGCTCTATTTATAATATGCCCTCCGATCCTCCGGCCCGCTTCCGCGAAGAAGCGCAAAGACAAATCCTTGAAACCTAGACAGGTTGATTCGTCCGTTTGGACGCCGGTCCTAGAAACTACAGTGGAGCAGGTGGATCCGCTGAAGTTTCTGTTGAGTCTCAGGGGGAAACTTTGATTTTGCAGGATGTGGCCTCACAGGAGTCAGGTCAAGCTGAAGGGGCCTCTCAGGTTACTGTTCTCCCTTCTATGCCTAAGGTGGTTAAGCCTTCTGCTACTATTTCTAAGGCTTCCTCTAAGGGCAGGTCTGTTTTGCCTTCCTCTGGTGTCCCTCCAGGTACTTCAGGGTCTGTGCCTAAAAAGCACATGCTTAAAATGGCAGAAGATTTGATTACTTTAATTAGAGGTTCTATGCCCCCTCCTGATAAGAGGCCCAGGGTGGAGCCAGAGTTGGAAAGTTTGGATCAGGCCTCAGATGACTCGGACTCTTCTGCTGAAGATATTCAAGATTTTCCCCCTTATTCGGATTCTGATGCAGAGGATTCCACTCCTTCTGCTTCTCCTCCAGAGGATTTTTCATTTTCAGAAACTCTGCATTCCATGAGGGAGCATTTTAAGTGGGAAGGACAGGATTTCTCTGATTCACGGAAGAGGCTTAGGGAATTCTTGTTTTACCACAGCATAGACCCTTGGCTATACCTCCTGTTTTGGATGTTGTTCAAGATGTTTTCTCGGAGGCTTCCCTTAATCCAGATTCTTTGCCTCCTCGCCAGTTAAACCGGACAGGTATTACAGGGTGCCTGAGGCTCATAAATATCTGTATAAGAGTCCTAGGGCGGACCCAGAAACTATTAGTCAGGGGCCTAAGGGTGTCAGAGCTTCTGTTGTAAAGAATCCGGTTCCTCTAGATAAGGAAGCTAGAGCTTTGGATAGATGGGGTAAGAAGGTATATACCTCTTCTACTTTAGCAATGAGGGCTTTAAATTGCCAGTTTCATATGTTGAAATATCCGAATTTCCTCCTTTCTCAGCTACAATCTAAAGTGGATGCTTTGGCAGAGGGCATAGAGTGTAAAGAATTGCAGGATTTAGTACATGTCTCTGAACAGGTGGGTAAGCATTCTTTGCAGTGTGGTTTTGATGCTGTACAGGCCTCTTCTAGGGTGGCTGCCACTGGTTCAGTTCTTCGTAGGCACGCCTGGCTTAAGGATCAGAATTTGTCCGAGCATGTTAAAACTAGAATTCTGGATGCCCCTTTACAGTCTGAAGTTTTGTTTGGTCCCCCTGTGGAGTCGGTTTTGAAGAAAATGGAAGACAAGGCTAAGTCCATGCAGACTGTTAAAGATTTTTTGCAGGTGCAACCTCCATAGTTTAGTAGAAATTGGCCTACTAAGGGGTGGACCTACCCTTCTTCTAATTCTCAATCTAGGGGTAGATCTAGACGTGGCAGGGGCAGAGCTCACAGTACATTCAGGCCTAGAACTTGGAGTTCACCTGCACAATCTGCAGGTGAGGGCAGGGGCCTGTCCTTTCGTAAACAGGCCCAATGACCTGCATTTTCAGCTGCCAGATTCTTCTTCCCTGGCAGCTCCTTTGGGAGGAAAGTTAGCAATCTTCAAGCAAAACTGGCTTTTAGTCACCCAGGACAAATGGGTATTGGACATTATAAACCGAGGCTACAAGTTCTATTTCCATACATTGCCTCTTTTCAAAGGCATGCCAGACGTTCCTCCTCGGCAAAGGATAGAGGCTCACAAGCAGATTTCTTTACTTCTTCAAATAGGAGCTATACAGCCAGTTCCTCTGTCAGAAGTGGGACTAGGATTTTATTCTCGCCTGTTTCTAGTACCAAAGAAAGGGAACACGTGGAGACCAATTTTGGATTTATCTATCCTCAACACTTATCTGGACATTCCAAAGTTCAAAATGCTGACGTTACAACAGCTTTTACCTCTGTTGGGAAAAGATCACTGGATGGTAACTCTGGATCTCAAAGAGGCTTATCTTCATGTTCCTATCAGGCCCAGTTACAGGAGGTACCTGCGTTTTCGGGCTGGAAATTTACATTATCAGTTCTCTGCATTGCCCTTTGGCTTATCTACTGCGCCCAGAGTGTTCACAAAGGTTCTGGCTCCAGTGATAGCCTTTTTAAGGTTAAGAGGAATACAGATTTATCCTTATTTGGACGATTGCCTGATTATCGCACAACACAAAGACTAACTTCTGCATCATCTACAGTATGTGATGGTAGTGTTAAGATGCCTAGGGTATTCTGTGAACGAAACAAAGTCCAGTCTAGTACCCTCTCAGGACATGTGCTTTCTGGGTGTGAGACTGAATACAGCTTCCCAGATGGCCTTTTTGACCCCGGACAAACAAAGAAGCCTTTCTCTTTATTTCCATCAAATGTCTCTACAGTCCAGGCTGACTGCAAGGACAGTCCTTCAAGCCTTGGGGTTCATGGCATCTTTTATTCTGGTGCTTCCCAATGCCAAACTGCATATGAGGAAGCTTCAATGGTATCTCAAAAATGTATGGACACAACACTGCCAAGATCTAGACACTGTCATTCAGATAATACCTTGCATTCAGAAAGAATTTTTGTGGTGGGCTCAGGAATGTCACCTAAACAAGGGACTCTCTGTGACCCGACCAGAGGTGAGTCAGATTCTAACGACAGATGCCTCGGGCAAGGCTTGGGGAGCACACCTCAATGGAAAATGGGTGCAAGACACGTGGCCTGTCAGACTTCAACATTTGCATATCAACTTGAAGGAGATGTTAGCAGTCCAATTTGCATTGATGGCTTTCAAGGATTTACTTCACCCAGGACAGGTGTTGATTCAAACAGACAACACTACTGTCATGTGGTACATCAACAAGCAAGGGGAACCCATCGTACCCTCTTTGCAGGCAAGCGATGATTTTGTGGGAGACTGCTCTCAGTTTACACCTCAATCTTCAGGCAAGGTTTCTACCAGGAGCACAGAACTCCTTAGCGGATGTGTTGAGCAGACAAATTGTGGATCCTCACGGTGGAAACTGGATCCTCATGTGTTTCAAAAGTTGACAGTGTTATGGGGACTCCAGACATAGATCTGTTAAACTTCTCCACTAAATTACCAGTTGCCAATTGTTTTGCACAAAATGTTTCATCCCACAGCTTGGAAGGTGGATGCTCTATCATTCAGTTGGAGCAATCTTCATGTCTATGCCTTTCCACCTCTGCCTCTCATTCCCAAGGTACTCCTGAAGGCCAGAATAGACAAGCCATCCATGATTCTGATAGCGCCGGATTGGCCTCGACAGCACTGGTACCCACTACTGAGGAGTTTGAGTGGGGAGCCTCCATGGCCTCTGCCTTTGATTCCGCATCTTTTGTCTCAGGAGGGCGATCACTTCCTCAATGCAAGATTCAGTCTTTGCATCTCACAGCCTGGCATATTCTGCTTTAGACCCTGGAGGGTCTCAGCTTCCACAACAAGTTTTGAATGTTATTTTGGAGGCCAGAAGGCCTAGTACAAGGAAAGTTTACGCTGATAAATGGAGGAGATTTTTTCTTTGGAGCAAAGCGAAGGACTTTGATGTTTCCAAGCCTGATTTAAGTGTTTCTCTTCAATATCTTACTGAGTTATTGGACAAGGGTTTGTCTTTCTCCTCGATAAAGGTTCATGCTGCAGCCATTTCTGCTCACTATGACTGTGACCCTCCTTTATTTTCCCATCCTTTGTTTAAGCAATTTCTTAGAGGGGCAAAGAACATAAGACCCACGTAGAGCTCCTATTCCTGCTTGGGATCTCAATTTTGTGTTGGAAAAGCTTACTCTACAACCTTTTGAGCCTGCAGCTACTGCCGAGTTAAAGTATTTATCATGGAAGATTGCTTTTTTGTTGGCCATTACCTCTGCAAGAAGGGTTTCTGAATTACAGGCCCTTATGGCAGTGGAACCTTTCCTGATTTTTCATAAGGATAGGGTATCTTTGCGTACTAATCCTTCCTTTATGCCTAAAGTGGTTTCTAGTGTGGCCTTGAACCAAACTATTCATTTGCCTACTTTTTATGCAAACCCGCAAAATAAGGGGAGAAGATTTTGCATACTTTGGATATTCACAGGCAGTTACGTTATTATTTGAGCAGAACCAAGGGGTTCAGGCAGTCTCAGCAGTTGTTTGTTTCTTTTGCTTTGGGTTCTCAGGGAAAACCCGTTTCAAAACAAACTATTTCTAAATGGATTGGGTTTTGTATTTCTTTCTGTTATTCCCATCATGGTAAGGAGATTCCGGCTGGAATCAGACCTCATTCCACTAGAGCTACTGCCACTTCTACTGCCTTTCTAAGGGGGGGTAGCTACAAAAGATATTTTGGAAGCAGCCACTTGGAGTTCAGTACATACTTTTTCCAAGCATTACCACCTTCCTCTTTATTCTAAGTCTAGGGCTGGATTTGCCACTGCAATATTACAGGGCATTTTAGCAGCCCTAATGCTTTATGATTTTGCCATCCTCCCTTTACCTCTGCTTTGGGATTCTACCCATATGTAAGGACTGCAGCAATGTGAGATGAAGAACATAGTACAGTTTTGTACCTACCATAAATGTAGTTGTTCGAAGATCCACATTGCTGCAGTCAACCTCCCTCCTTCCCCTCTGTAGTTTGGCATGGTTTTATGGTTTGGGTGATGGTTGTTGTTGGGCATGTTTTGGGAGGTATCCTGTTTTGGGCTGTGGCCTTTCTTTTAGGGCCTTCTGACATCTGGGGCAAGAAAAGACTGAGGATATGACGTCGGTCATGCGCTTTTATACCCTGACGCTCTGATGTCAGATCTGAGCGCCCATGACCGACGTCAGCCTAATACTTTGGTATTCGGGCCGACCGAGGACAGCGGACTACCCATATGTAAGGACTGCAGCAATGTGGATCTTCGAACATCTACATTTATGGTAGGTACAAAACTGTACTATTCTTAATTTCCTCATTTGATTCTTCCACAGTTTGATTAATCTTTTTTTCTGTATTGACTTAACTACTTAAATGAGTTGCTTATTAGTGCTTTAACTTGTATCTGTAATAATAACAAGCCTAATCTCTCTTCCAGTATTCTTTGTTGGAGTTATCTCTCACACAGTTTGCTGCGAGTACCCATGGGTACTCTTGGCAGTATGGAGAGAAAGGCGCCTCCCAGATGACTGAAGATTAAACTTTCCAGTGCTAGAAAAAAGGGGACATTCCCAGTTGTGGGCAGTTTAGAAGTATCAAAACTCAGTCACACTGAATGTTCTGGAGAGGTTGACTGGTAGGCAAATAAGTAGAGTAGTAGAAAGTAAGATAGAAGATGAGCAGTTTAGATTCAAACCAATAAGGAGCACAGCCTGACCCAATGTTTGCAGTGAAACCGATAGTTGTGAAAAAGCTAGAGATGAGGGAAGAGTCTAACTGGGCATTCTTAGACTTGGAGAAAGCATATGATAATGTCCCAAGAAAGCTGGTTTGGAATGAAATGAATGGAGTGAAAACCATTTTTTTTAGTTTACCTTTTTTCCCCTTGTTGAATTATATGTGTGCATTGAACTTCTACTTCCAGCTGGCAAACGGGAGTCAGTGTATTTATTTTTTTATGTTTCAGTCCCATTAACATGTAATTATAAATATTTGTAATTGTTCTGAGCTTACTACTTTGTGGGTAATATGTTTGCTTTGTGTGTCAGCAATACAAGATCTTCTAATGGGGCTCCCTTTTGAAATGTCAACACTCTAAATACCAAGTACTAACAAGTTGAAAAAAAAAAAAAGACAAACACTGGAGAAAAGTGAATTTTGAAAATCGCAATTCTCCTTAAAACTTTTTTTTTTGTGGGGGTGGAGGATGGGGGGGGCAGCAAGGCCAAACACAGCTAAACTTGTAAATATAGATATGTATACCAACTTCACCAACTCCAAGATCACCATACCTCAGAGAAAAGGGAATATTCCAAGAAATGGTATCTTGGACTTTGTATATGTAAGTCTGATCTTTCGGCCATTGGGTCTCCATATCTTGGGCTGCTTGCTGTAACGGATCCCGACATTTCGAATAGCTACCCTTTTAATGACTTCGATGCATAATAGTTTTACATAGAGGGGAGAAATGAAATAGCTGATGAAACTCTTTTTTTTTCCAAGTGGGGGGATTGGAATTTAGGTACTGCATTGCATGCCTTTGGTCTGTTGAAGTGCTGAGAACATATTGACATTCATTTGCTAGTTTTGGGGAAGCACTTGGACACCGTAGTGCAAGAAATGCACACAGTGTTTGACATCATTGTGTGCTGTGTTCCTTCAAATTCTTCAGTCCACCTTTTCTACAAAAACATAAAAATTAAAATAAACAAGAGTCTGCATTGTGAAGGGTCACTCTGCTCTCGGTCCATAAACGTTGTCCACTTAGTGTGTGGGAAGTGGAGGGGGGACATATGAGCCCATTAGATGTGATCTACATTATAAGAGTTTGCAAGTCCAACCTAAAGAAATTCTTAAAAATGTTAACAAAGCCACAGTTGCAGCTTTTGCTTGGTAGTCAAACTTTCTTCCAAATTGTATATAATCTTTTGTTTTGTTTTACAGCTTGAAGGTTCATCTGTACTGTTCCCCTGTCACAAAGGAGTTGCTGCTAACCAATCCGAAGTACAAATTTTGGGAAAGTCGCATTGTAAGTTTGTCTTCGTTTGTATGCTTTGTTGCCATATCTTCTGTGAGTTTACTAATATAGATAAAATGAATAACTCTGAGCATTCTGCTTCTCTGTCTCATAAGTATGGTTGTTCTGCAGATTCTTGTGAAAAGCTTATAGCTTCCTGAATTGTTCTAAACTATATCCCTCTTAGTCATCTTACCACAAACAGATATGAATAATTTCTGACCATTGACCTCTAAAACTGTGCGCTTGTTATGTTGGGTGTTGTGATGCCCGTGCATTGGCCCAATAACATCAGTGAGGGGCGTCCACATTGGGAAGGATAACAAATAAACACACTGTAAAGTAGAATTTCCCCTTAGGAGCACACAGATCAGTCAGTCTGGGGCTGGTTTCACCTTTTCTCTCCAGATCCCCAATAAGACTCCCCACTGGCACAGTTATAGTTTACAGATCTCAGCCTAGTGGTCAAGCTAAAATCTCCAGCACCCTCTCTGTCTAACCAGTACTTCGTGTCCCTGCCCAGGTAGCTGACACACACACACACACACACACACACTTTGAGATGTGAGCTGTATACTGGCACAGGTTCTCCAGCTATTACATACAGACACAGGCAAAGTGCTGGTGAGTTGGATGTTCTGAAGACAAAATACAAAAAGCTCCAAGTCTCTCTGTCCTTAAATTGGTAGCGCAGTACTGCTGACTCATTTCAGATTACATCATTTTTTTCTCTGGTTCCCAGGCTAACAAACTGTTTAGCAGCCCATTTGATCTTACACATAGTCAGGAAGCTATAGCAATAGAAGACATTATACATGCAAATTCTAGCAGTTAACTGGTCTCAAAACAATAGCAAGAATTTCTTCATCCAGACATCTCGGCTCCAAGTTTTTTGAGCTCAAACAGTTATACAAGGCTTGACTTATCAGCTTTCCCCCAGCAGAGTGCAATTTAGTTACATTTTTGAAGTTCAGCATTTAACACCATATGTGAAGTTGTTAATTCTCGCCATTTATTCTCACTGATGGGTTCGGAGCCGATCCTCTGCTCTGACACGGCCGATAGCAAAGCTCAAGGTTTGCCAGTAGCTCAAGACCAAGCCCCTTATCCCACAATGCACTGCTGGAATTACCTCAGATCTAGATTGCCGCGGCAAGAGAGATCTCTGTGATCCAGCTAGCTCAGACCATTTGTGGGAAAAATAACAGCAAGTTTTATAAAAAAAAAAAACTTTCCTATCTGTTGCTAAGATAGTTGTGTGTTAGTATTGGGTAATTTCATAATATAATCTATAGGACGGATACATTCAGTGTGTCTACTGTCTGCGGGCTGAACACCTCCAGGACACTTGCAGCATTTGCCATTTTTTTTTTTCGAGTCCTCTTGGAGAGGAGGAGGAAGCTAATAGACAGGGGATTGCTACAGCAATCTTTTTCTGAGGTGTTGAGTAGCCTTGAGGGTACTAGCACGTCCTCCAAATCCTCAAAATCCAAATCATAAGACAAAGTGACAAAAAAGGCAAAACTTTCATGAGAGTCATTGGTTCCACAGACCTTGGAACCGAGTGTGCCTTTGATATGGAGCCAGCTCTCAGTATTGGAGCCGGTCTCTGAAGTTCCTTCTTCCCTCTGCTTCAGTCAGCACCTTCGGTGCATTCAGCTAAGTCCTCAGTCAGCCTTTCAGATTCCGACATGGATCGGCTAGTGCAGAAGCTTTTACAGGCACCAGGACTTGCCAAATTGTTGTCGGCCCTGACCAGCTCGTCGGTGCCGAAGACCATGGAACCAGATTTGTCTACTCCTCAGAGCCGTACTGGACTCTGAGTCGAAGGAAACTGAACCAGTGGTTGTCGAACCCTTGGAGCCGATACCTGCACCGGTGTTATCGGCTCCATCTACTCTGATGTCCTCGGCGCCGTCGAGGACTCTAGGAGCCAACGCTCTCTCGTCGGGTCCGGGGAGGATAGTCGAACCGATTTGTCGGTGCCGACTCTTCCTCTCGGGTCTTCGGCTTGGATGAGCTCGGCTCCTACCTCGGGCTCGAAGCCCAGGGTTTTGGTGCGGGAGGATCGGACGGTACTCTACTTCTTGTCGGAGCCATGGTGCCTTCGATGCTATGAGGAGAGTTTTGTCTCCAAAGACAACGTCGGCATCAGTTCATCCTTCCCTCTCCCCTCAAGTTCCTGTGTCTGCTTCTTCATCTACTGGTCCCTTTAAGTGTAGAGACCCCGAGCTTCAAGTATCCCCACAGGGCGTCCCCCTGCTCTTTTGAGACCTCCCCAGATCGCCCCACTGAGGAGGTGCCCAGGAAGAGATTGTGCAAGAGGAGGCACTTAGACTCCCCACAGGAGTCTTTGACATGGATTTAGATGAGTCAGAAGGGTCCCCTCGATCCCCCTCTGAGGATATCTCCTTTGCAGAGATACTAGAGATCCTTAGTCAGAGGGGCGATTGGCATTCCAAGACCCTTACTGATGATGAGTCCGTGCTCTTGAAGGCTTTTGGGTCTCAACCTTCCACTTCTTGGGTGTCTCCGTCTTACGACGAGCTCATGGAACTGATTTCTCGTAAGGCGTGGGAGTCACCGGAGGCCATGGAACCTGTTCCTCGTAAGCCCAATAAATTCATGTCTGCCACAGTGGACAAGCCATTTTTGACAAAGGGAGTGCCTGTTGATGCCATGGTGGTAGCTGCAACCACCAAAAAGGAAGTATCTGAGACATCCACCTCTATCTATCCCCCTAACAGAGATTCTAGGGTCATGGATAGATATGGGGAAGTGCATGTTTAGTTCAGCGACTTCTCTGCGATCACTGAACTACTTAACCCACTTTACGAGACTACAAATAGATCTCCTGAAAGAGCTAGGAGATGCTCTCCAGGGTACAGTAGCTGCAGGGGTGGCCGACAAAGTCAACGCCTAGCTCGCTACCCTAAACTCAGTGGTATTCTCGTCCATGCGTCTCATATCCTATGCAGCTGATGGTTGGAGTAGATTTGCAAGTTCGGGCATTGCTTTTTGAAGACCAGCCTGGATGGCATCTCTGTTCTTTTGCGGAACCCTTCAAGTCTTCCTTTATTAATACCCCATTTGATGACTCATCACTGTTTGGGCCCAAAGTAAAGGAAACTTTAACCAGGTGTGAGCAGGAAGACAAGACCTTATCTGCTGTTGGAGTCTGTTTTTCTACCCCTACTCAGCCCTACCCCAAAGGCCCTAAGGGAGGGAAAACGTGGTTCCGAAAAGCACAGGGAGCCTTTCAGGACACACGTGGATAAACCCCACCCTAGAGGCAGAGGAGGGGGTTATAAGGCAGCGGCTTGGCAGAGATCCAGCAACAGGGTTGACAGGGTCAGTTCTCTGGTCAACCCTACCAGCGCCCCGAAAGGGGGGCCCGACTGTTAGACTCTGGAGGCAGTCGGGGGTCGCTTGTCTTTGTACCCAGAAGCCTGGCTAAACATAACATCAGATACTTTGGTACAAAGCATCATTTCCAGAAGATATTTCATACCGTTCTCTTCCCCTCCCATTCCTGTAAAGAGAATCCCAGATGTTCCACCCAATCTCAGGGAACAAGCAATCATAGAGGTCCACAGATTGCTAGAAAGAGTCAACCAACCAGTCCCAGCAGACCAAGTTGGATTCGGAACTTAAACCAGTACCAAGGTTCGCTTGGAGAACCAAATAAGGGTCCAGACCAAGAAGGACTAATTCCAGTCAATTTATTGAAAAAGAGAAAAAAACACCATTAACGCTATACACACAAAATACGTTTTCGAACGTCTTCAGAAGGCAAAACCTCCATAAATGTTGAACAACCCTTAAGTAAGTATTCAAAATCAATTCAAAACAGTTGTCCAATAAAAAAATTATAATAGCCAATAACAATATTAAATGTCATAATTGAACTTTAACTTATTTGGTTCTCCATGCGAACCTTGGTACTGGTTTTGGTTTTGGCTGTTGGCTTTCATCTCTTTTGTGTGGATTTGGGACTTGCTCAAGATTCTTTTTGGTACCAAAGAAAACAGGGGACTGGAGACCTATCTTGGACCTCAGCAGACTCAACCAGTTCATAAAGAAAGAGAAGTTCCGAATGGTTACGCTTCAGTCCATTCTTCCCTTCATAGGGAAAGGCGATTTGGATGTGCTCCATAGATCTCAAGGATGCGTACTATCACATAAAGATGAAATGATGCTCCAGAGATCATCTGCATTTCTGGCTGGGAGCCAATCATTAGCAGTTTCGTCCCTGCCCTTTGGTCTCACTACAGCCCCCAGTGTGTTCACCAAATGCATGGCAGTGGTCACGGCTCATCTGAGACATCTAGGATTCCAGGTGTTTCCATAATACCTAGATGATTGGCTCCTCACCGCTACCACCAGGCATCAGTTGACTCCGGCAACACAATACACTCTGACACACTGCCATCAATTAGGCAGTACAATCAACTTCGAAATCTGCCTTATCGCAGCATATCATTTTTATAGGAGCAGAGTTAGATACCTCAACTACCACTCTACGTCTCCCTGTCGAAAGAGTCTCACTTCTCCGCCAGAACATCAGCTCACTGGTGTCAAAGAACAAAGCTACAGTAGCAGAGGTATTGAAGGTGCTAGGATGTTCTTCGTTCCACATTGCTGCAGTCCTTACTATTGGGTAGTCCGCTGTCCAGTCGGCCCGAATACCAGAGTATATGGCTGACGTCGGTCAGGGCGCATTAGACTGACGTCAGTACGTCAGGGTACTAATGCGCATGACCGACGTCATATCCTCAGTCTTTTTTGCCGCATGGTCCGATGCAGAAGCAGTTTTGCGAGTGCAGGTTGGCGTTCTGAAATATTCCGAAGCCGGAGTTTCAGACCGAATCAGAGTTGGCTAAGTACCCCGTTGGGGAACATTTTGGTTTTCTTGCCTCAGTATTTAACGGATGTCAGAAAAAGCGAATAACTGCATCTCTTGTGGGAAACAGATACCTCATAGGGATTACCATACCTTGTGCATACCTTGTTTAGGGCCTGAGCACGACGTTGTTGGATGCCGCTCTTGTGCTAGGTTTAACAAACGCACTATCAAGAGGCGGTTAGACTGTGCCAGGTTAGTGTTTGGGAAGCGTTGCAATTATAAAATGCCGTCGGATGCTCCGGCGCCCGCTTCGTCAAGAAGCGCAAGGACAAAACAGCGAAGCCTAGGGTTGATGAACCGGCAGTCCGGACGTCTGTTCTTTAGAAGGCTCAGTGGAGCCAGAGGTTTTGCCAGGAGTTTCTTTGGAGTCTCAGGCAGAGACTTTACTGTTACAGGATGTGCCTTCTCAGGAGGTAGGCCAGGCTGAGGGGCTTCTCAGGTAACTGTTCTTCCCTCTCTTCCCAAGGTAGTTAGAGCCTCTCCTTCTGTTGCCAAAACTTCTTTGAGAGGTAGGCCAAGTTCAGCTTCAGTGGGGGCTTCTCCTAGCATTTCAGGTTCTGTGCCTAAGAAACATATGCTTAAAATGGCAGAAGATTTGATTACTATGATTAGAGGTTCTATGCCCCTCCTGATAAGAGGCCTAGGGTGGAACCGAGTTTGATAGTTTTGAACAGTGTTCAGAGGCTTCTGAGTCTTCTCGGAAGATTTGCAGGAGTATCCTCCTTATTCTGATTCTGATGTGGATGATTCCACTCCTACAGCTTCTCCTCCTGAGGATTTCTCATTTTCAGAGACTCTGCATTCCATGAGGGAGCACTTTAAATGGGAAGGCCAGGATTACTCTGATTCCAGGAAAAGGCTTAGGGAATTCTTGTTTTGCCCCAGCATAGGCCCTTAGCTATACCTCCTGTGTTGAATGTGGTGGAAGATGTTTTTGCAGAGGCTTCCCTGAACCCTGACTCTTTGCCTCCTGCTCCTGTTAAACCTGATAGGTACTATAGGGTGCCTGAAGCTCATAAGTATCTTTTAAGAGTCCTAGGGCAGACCCGGAAACTGTTTCTCAGGGACCTAAAGGTGTTAAGGCCTCTGTGGTTAAAACCCTGTTCCCACTGATAAAGAGGCAAGGGCTTTGGATAGATGGGGAAAGAAAGTGTATACTTCTTCCACTTTAGCCATGAGGCGTTGAATTGTCAGTTTCACATGCTTAAATATCAAAATTATCTCCTTTCACAACTGAAATCTAAGGTGGATGCTTTGGCGGAAGGTATTGAGTGTAAGAGTTGCTGGATTTAGTTCATGTGTCTGAACAAGTGGGTAAGCATTCTTTGCAATGTGGTTTTGATGCTGTACAGGCCTCCTCGAGGGTGGCTGCCACTAGTTCTGTTCTTCGCAGGCATGCCTGGTTGAGGATCAGAATTTAGCTGAACATGTTAAGACAAGGATTTTGGATGCTCCTTTACAGTCTGATGTGTTGTTTGGTTCGCCTGTGGAAGCAGTTTTAAAGAAAATGGAGGACAAAGCTAAGTCTATGCAAACTGTTAAAGATTTTTGCAGGTGCAGCCACGAAGGTTAGTAGAAATTGGCCTACTAAGGGAGGGACATATCCTGCTTATGATTCCCAGTCTAGGGGTAGGTCTAGGCGTGGTAGGGGCAGAGCTCAAGGTTCTTTTAGGCCTAGAACAGGAGTTCACCTGCTCAGACTTCTGGTGAGGGCAGGGGTCAGTCCTTTCGTAAACAGACCCAATGACCTGCCTTTTCAGCTGCCAGTAGATTCTCGTCTGGCAGCTCCTTTGGGAGGAAGACTGTCTCTTTTCAAAGGAAATTGGGATTTAATAACTCAAGACAGATGGGTGTTGGATATCATTCACCACGGTTACAGGTTTTATTTCCATACATTGCCCCCTTTCAAAGGCATGCCAGATGTTCCTCCTCCACAAAGGAAAGAGGCTCACAAGCAAATTTCTCTGTTACTCCAAATAGGGGCCATTCAGCCAGTCCCTGTATCAGAAAGGGGCCTAGGATTTTATTCTCGCCTGTTCCTAGTACCAAAGAAGGGGAATACGTGGAGACCAATTTTGGATTTATCTATCCTCAACACTTATCTGGACATTCCCAAGTTCAAGATGTTGACGTTACAACAGCTTTTACCTCTGCTGGGCAAAGATCACTGGATGGTAACTTTAGATCTCAAGGAAGCTTACCTTCATGTGCCTATAAGACTAAGTTGCAGGAAGTATCTGCGTTTCCGAGCTGGAAATTCTCATTATCAGTTCTCTGCATTGCCCTTTGGCTTATCTACTGCGCCCAGAGTATTTACAAAGGTTCTGGCTCCAGTGATAGCTTACTTCAGGCTAAAAGGAATTCAAATCTATCCTTACTTCGGCGACTGCCTGATTCTGGCTCAAGAAAACGAAGACCTTCTACAGCATCTGGACTATGTTATAGCAGTGCTAAGATGCCTAGGGTATTCTGTGATCGAAATAAAGTCCAGTCTAGTACCCTCTCAAGACATGTGCTTTCTGGGGGTGGGACTGAATACAGCAGCCCAGATCGCCGTTTTAACCCCGGACAAACAAAAGAGTCTATCACTTTACTTCCATCAACTATCTCATCAGTCCGTGCTGACTGCAAGGACAGTCCTTCAAGCATTAGGGTTCATGGCATCTTGTATTCTGGTGCCTCCCAATGCCAAACTGCATATGAGGAAGCTACAATGGTATCTCAAAATGTATGGACACAGCACTGCCAGGATTTGGACACTGTCATTCAAATAATACCTTGCCTTCAAAAGAATTTTTGTGGTGGGCTCAGGAATGTCACCTAAACAAGGGAGTCTCTGTGAGCCGGCCAGAGGCGGAGTAGATTTTAACGACAGATGCCTCGGACATTGCTTGGGGAGCTCATCTAAATGGAAAGTGGATACAAGACAAGTGGCCTGCCAGACTACAGCATCTACATATCAACATGAAGGAGATGTTAGCAGTCCAGTTTGCATTAATGGCTTTCAAGGAGTTACTTCTTCCAGGGCAGGTGTTGATTCTAACAGACAACACAACTGTCATGTGGTACATCAACAAGCAAGGGGAACACATTCTTATCCTCTATGCAGGCAAGCAATGATTTTATGGGAGACTGCGCTAAGCTTGCAACTAACTCTTCAGGCAAGGTTTCTGCCGGGAGCACAGAACTCCTTAGCAGATGTGTTAAGCAGACAAATCATGGATCCCCACGGGTGGAAACTGGATCTTCATGTATTTCAGAAATTGACAGTGTCATGGGGAACTCCAGACATAGATCTGTTCGCTTCTCCACTAAACCACCAGCTGCCAAAGTTTTGCACAAAGGGGTTTCATCACACAGCTTGGAAAGTGGATGCTCTGTCTTTCAGTTGGAAAAACCTTCATGTGTATGCCTTTCCACCTCTGCCTCTTCTTCCAAAGGTGCTATTAAAGTCAGACAAGACAAGCCAAGGATGATTTTGATAGCTCCAGATTGGCCTCGGCAACACTGGTACCCACTACTAAGGAGTCTGGTAAGGAAGCCTCCATGGCCTTTACCTTTGATTCCTCATCTGTTATCTCAGAAGGACGGTCATCTGCTCAATGTCAAGCTTCACTCTCTTCATCTAACAGCCTGGCATATTCTGTGTTGAAACACAGCAGGTCTCAACTTCCTCAACAAGTTTTAAATGTGATTATGGAAGCTAGAAGACCTAGTACAAGGAAAGTGTGCAGAAAAATGGAAGAGATTTTTATTTTGGAGTACAGCAAAGAATTTGGAGATTTCTGAGCCTAATTTGAGTGTGGCTCTTCAATATCTTACTGAGTTATTGGACAAAGGTTTGTCCTTCTCTTCCATTAAGATTCATGCTGCAGCAATTTCAGCTCACTATGATTGTGACCCACCATTGTTTTCGCATCCTTTGTTCAAGCAGTTTCTTAGAGGGGCAAAGAATATAAGACCCCCACGTAGAGCTCCTACTCCTGCTTGGGATCTCAATTTGTGTTGGAAAAACTTACTCTACAACCTTTTGAGCCTGCGGCTACTGCTGAATTGAAATACTTGTCATGGAAGACTGCTTTTCTGTTGGCTATTACTTCTGCAAGAAGGGTGTCTGAGTTGCAGGCCCTTATGGCAGTAGAGCCCTTTTTGATTTTCCATAAGGATAGGGTATCATTACGTACTAATCTTTCCTTTATGCCTAAGGTGGTTTCTAGTGTGGCTTTAAACCAAACTATTCATTTGCCTACTTTTTATGCAGACCCCCAAAATAAAGGGAAAAGATTTTGCACACTTTAGATGTACACAGGCAATTGCGTTATTATTTAAGCAGGACTAAGGATTTTAGGCAGTCTCAGCAGTTGTTTGTTTCTTTTGCTTTGAGTTGGCAGGGCAAGCCTGTGTCAAAACAAACTATTTCTAGGTGGATTGGGTTTTGCATCGCATTTTGTTATTCCCATCATGGCAAGGAGATTCCAGCTGGGATTAGGCCTCATTCCACTAGGGCTACTGCCACTTCAACAGCATTTCTAAGGGGGGTGGCAACTAAGGATATTTTGGAGGCAGCTACTTGGAGTTCAGTGCATACTTTCTCTAAGCATTATCACCTTCCTATCTACTCTAAGTCTAGGGCTGGTTTTGCCACAGCTGTTTTGCAAGGCATGTTGTCAGCTCCTACTTCTTTATGATTTGCCAGCCTCCCTTACCTCTGCTTTGGGATTCTACCCAATAGTAAGGACTGCAGCAATGTGGAACGAAGAACATAGTACAGTTTTGTACCTACCATAAATGTAGATGTTCGAGGATCCACATTGCTGCAGTCCAATTCTCCCTCCTTCCCCTCTGTGTTTAGGGGTGGTTGTGTAGGTGAGGTAATATGCTGATATTTTTGTATATATTTCTGTATATATTGTACATATTTTTGGTGCAGGTATTTTGGGCCTTGTCTTTTTAGGGTCTTCTGACATCTGGGGCAAGAAAAGACTGAGGATATGACGTCGGTCATGCGCATTAGTACCCTGACGTACTGACGTCAGTCTAATGCGCCCTGACCCGGCGTCAATACTCTGGTATTCGGGCCGACTGGACAGCGGACTACCCAATAGTAAGGACTGCAGCAATGTGGATCCTCGAACATCTACATTTATGGTAGGTACAAAACTGTACTTTTGATGGCGGCAGCAATCCTGGCTATACCACTCGCAAGGATGCATATGTGAATTCTTCAATGGCTCCTCTTTGCTCAGTGGTCGTACCAGAAACTACCGATGCACCACATGATTCTCATCATGGATTCTTGCAAGAGAGACCTTCGGTGGTGGTTGACGTCTCTTCATGTCACAATATGAAGACCCTTTATTCCCCCCCCCCTCCAGTTGCCACTGTGACCACGGACGCTTCCCTGATAGGGTGGGGGGCATTTTTAGGGAAAGACTTTCCAAGGCACATGGACAGATCAAGAATCACATCTGCACATCAATGTTCTAGAGTTGAGAGCAGTACGTCTGGTGTTGCAGTACTTTCAGGACTCTCTCCCTCTAGGAACTATTGCAGTTCAGATGGACAACATGTCAGTAGTCTGGTACTTGAACAAGCAAGGTGGAACCAAGTCTTACCCCCTTTGTCGAGAAGCCCTCAGGGTCTGGCAATGGGCTGTGTCACCCCAGCGTTCTCTGTTAGCAATGCACATCCCAGGGAAATCCATTGTGATAGCGGACAAGCTAAGCAGGGCAATATTGCTCCCTCACGAGTGGTCTCACAAACAGCAGGTTGCGGTGTTGATTTTCGGCAAATGGGGCCAGCCTTGCTGCGACTTCTTTGCCAGCCACATCATTTCAAAATACAGAAGCTACTTTGCCCTAATACCACCTCCCAGTCATCCCCCGAGAGATTTATTTTACATGATTGGCCCCCGGGTCTCCTTTATGCATTTCCACCTTTCCCATTGATACCCAGATTTTAACAAAAAGCAAAATCGCTGGGAAGGACCGTTAAACGCATAGCCCCCTACTGGCTTCGACAGATTTGGTTTCAGTTTCTCCACCATCATCTTTTGGAAGATCCATGGATCCTGGACCCAGTTCTGGACCTTCTGATGCACCTGTCAGGGGACCTTCATCCTTCACTGCAGTCCCTAAAACTGACTGCTTGGCTAATCCACTTCCCCTAATTGCCAGGCTTTATTCAATTTCAGAAGATACAAGACAAATTCTCTTGTCTTCTCACAAGCCATCTGCCAGGAAATTATATGGCAGTAAATGGAAAAGGTTCTCAATTTGGGCCAACACGCAGAATATTGACCCTTTCTGAGCTCCGCTTTCATCTATTTTAGAATTCTTGATGAAACTTTTTAAGGAAGGAGCACCAGCTGCTACAGTTTGAGTCCAGTTAGCTGCCATCTCAAATGTTCACCTCATGTTTGGTGGCTCAAATGTTATGGGCCATAAATTATCTAAGATTTTCTTAAAGGCGTTCTTCATATGAGACCTCCTATCAAAATTCCCCATTCTCCCTGGAATTTGAACTTTATGCGGTCTCAAATTATTCTCCCCCCTTTTGAACCAGCATCTTCTTGTGAACTCATTTTTATCCTGGAAAACTATATTTCTCGTGGCCATTACTTCTGTCCGCAGAGTGTCAGAACTTCAAGCATTATCTGTCAGACCACCCTACATGATTTTCCATGCTGATAAGAGTATCTCTCAGAACAAACCCCTCATTCTTACCTAAAGTCTGTTCCGAGTCAAATATCAATCAGGTCATTGAGCTGCTAGTCTTTTTTTTCCCAGCCACTCTAGCAAATTGGAATACATGCTGCACAAACTTTTGATGTACACAGCTCAGATTTTATCTTGACAGAAATAAGGATATTAGAAAATTAGACCAACGTTTTGTATTCTTCTCAGAATCCAGAAAAGGCAATCCAGTGGCAAAAACAACCTTATCTAAATGGCTATCCAATTGTATATCCTTTGTTTATGAAAATGCGAGCATGCCGTTAACACACAAACCCAAGGCTCATTCTACCAGAGCCATCTCTACGTCTTCTGCTTTTCAAGCTAAATTGCCCCTTGACAATATTTGCGCTGCAGCCACTTGGCATAAGCCTCATACCTTTATCACGCATTACAAAGTAGATAAGACTTCAAGGGACAAGTCATCCTTTGGTTCCATGGTACTGAAGAACATACCCCCATGAGCCACCTAGTATTGAGGGTGCTAGGGACGCTACCCATCAGTGAGAATAAACGGCGAGATTTAACAGCTTTACATAAAGAAGTTATGTACTTAACATAACGTTCCATGTGAGTTGTTTCTCGCCTTTATTCTCACGTCCCTCCCTCCTTCCCCCTCCTGGCTGACTGTTGACTTGGAGGCTAGTACCATCCTGGTTATTCAGTATTTTTTCTTCCCTTGAGGAAGTGTTCTTGAGTAGAAATAAATGTTCTTTCTGTCTTCCAGCTATCAAACTTTTCTCATTTTTTATTTTCTCATACCAATTTTTCAGATAATAATCCATCGGTGATAATAATAATATAACCACAGCTAATGCAAGGTATGTTTCCATATGTATTGTAACAAAACATAACTTGTCTATATATATGAAAATTTTTTACAGCGTTGCATGATAACCAGCAAGCTCCAATTAATGGAATGCATGGCAAAATAAACATGCATAAACATGCTTTCGTTGTAAATTATGTGTAAAAAAGATACAGAAATTGTCATTCCATTTTCTTTTTCATAAGCACAAGTTTCTAACAACAACTTATCATTTTCCTATGTGCATAACAACATCTTGATTGAGCTCACGTTTGCTACTAATTTATTTTTATCTGTTAAGCATGCCAAAATTCTAGCTGTCAACAACAAAAAATTTAATAGAAAATTAATAATAAACTTTCTACAATAATTTTGCATTTATGTATAAAGCAAATATCCTTCAAAAATTAACGTTTCAATTTAACCAAAAAAAGAATTTTTGCAACTTACTTTGTGCAGTCATTTTTTTTTTTTTTGTATTCTTATTGTTGGTAATTTGTTTTTATAATAGCTCTTCAATAGTGTTTAAATTGCTGTAAAATGATGCTATTAATTGTTAATTATGTATGTAATACTTTGTAAAAAAATATCCATGCTAAAAAATCTCTTTTATGTAGTGTGTTTTCGTTTGTTAACATGCACTTATGTAAAAAATTATAATATGTCATTATCATGTCTTTATCATTTTTTCACATGGAAATATTTTATTAATTAATTTTGTGCATGAAAAGATGTGTTCTACAGAAAAAATAATAATATTAATAAAATTAAGCAGAGTTTTGTGCAGAATCAATTGCATGTGTGTAATACTTGTAATAATATTTATACATGCTGCATGATCAGCCTTTATGTGTGTGGAAATGCATTTTCTGACCTTGTCCAGCTATATTTGTGAGAAATGTGTTACAGAGAATAGAGAATAATTTTTTTTTTTCCTTTTTTCTTTCTCTTTTCTGGTTTTTTCCTCTTTTTTTTCTTTTCCCTTTCCTCCTTTTTCTTTCTTCTTTTTTCTTTTTTTTCTCTCTTATTTTTTCCTTTTTTCCTTTTTTTTTTTCTCTTTTCCTTTATTCTTTTCTTTTTTTCTTTATGTCTTTTTTTTCCCCTTTTTTTGTTTTTCTTTTTTGTCTTTCTTCCTTGTCTCCTCTTTTCTGTTTTGTCTCTTTGTCTGTATTTTCCTTTGCTGTTTTTGCTGTCTTGTCGCTCTGTGCTTTGTCTGCTTTGGAGGTGTGCGTGTGCTCGTGCTTGCTCTACTGCCCTTAGAATTTTCTGTGTCCATTGTGTGTCTAAATTGTTGTGGTATTTCTTGTCCCATGTAGTGAGCTTCTTATTTGTGCTACATTTTTTTATTTGGGGGAAGGTTGTTTTGGGTCTCATTAGTGTTTTTTCTCACTGTGTGGTGATTTTATATTTTTTCATATCTGTGTTTACATCTTATGTACAAGTATCCCAGATATATACAACAAACATAGGTGTGATGTGTCAGGTTTTATTCTAGCATGTTGACTGATTCCAAACAGATGTTTTTTATGGTGTTTCTGCAGAATGTAAGTATTGCAAACATCTCTATAAAAGCATTCATTAAATCTGAATTGAGTGACAAATCTGTATATTGATAAGAGATTTTAAAAAAGTAAAGTAACAGTTTATGTGTTACTGTATATATTATCTGTTCAGGCTTTATAAATGTCATTTATGTAAAATATGATTACTTTCATAAAGGGTAATGCCACTTGTCTTGAGCACTTTTGGAGACTGCCTTCTCACTCACATTAAGGAGATGCCTAGTTTTGCTTTAGTAGTAAGACCTCCACGAACTTATGATCTTAGAGGATAATAGAATTATTTAAGTTCTATTTTTATTTTTAGGAAAAGGGTGGTAATCCATATGTAACAGCTTGAAGAATGAAAGTAAGAGCATAGAGACTGGTTAGCACCGGAAGCCATATTGCTTTCTTGAGAGAGAGAGAGAGGTGCAGTGATATATTCTATAGCTGGAGAAGGAAGTATGAAGGTATTGATCACTGCAGTTTGGAGGGCATGAGTATTGTACACAATGTTTAGTGAGAAAAGCAGAGCATGTTTTAATTTAGAAATAAGATAGCTGATTTTAGATGCACTTCTGGCTTCAAACATTATCGGGTTGGCAGTTTTATACCAGTAGCTGAGCTGTTTAAGAATGCTGAACATTCTGCAGTCAGTAATGGAATTAAATGACTGTCTGGGTTTTAAATGAAGACAGAGATGATGGTTGTAATCAGAGTTCTGTGGATTAAGCTGTTGACAGTGCTGAGTATGTGTATGTGTAACGAACAGTATGACTTCCGTCACTTTGGTATTTATTAGGAGTTTTTATTTAAAAAACGTGCCAGAATAGGTTGAATTCTGCATGGTTTGTTTTGAATATGTTCTTTGTTGCTACCAGATACTTTCCTAGGTAACTTTTGCCCCTGTGCCTGCCGACTATCAAACATGCTCTCAACAAAACAAGTAAGCAATTATGCCTGAGAGGGTGTGTTAATGTGTAATTAACACCCACCCAAGGTTGAAGGTGTTATGAGGCCCGATGCTGCAGGTGGAGGGCCTCTACACCCCTGGAAAGGCATTAATTACACATTAACACACACCCTGGAGGGAGTTATTGCACTGAGAGAATGGGCTCTCTGTAAAATTATTATTTTTGTTACTTTTATTAAGTACTATATTTGTTTTTGTATATTGTTGATGTAAAATAATTCCTCCCCGTAATGTTTCAAACTTGCTGTAGTACCACATTAATGGTGTTGGAGAAAGCATTTTACATCCAAAATATAACTCTTAAAGTAAATATCTGGACATTTTTTAATTTTTGGTTCCTTACTCCCAAAACATTGTTTGTTGCCAACTATTACAGATTGATGCCACTAAATAATGACATAGATTTGAGTTTCAGAGTTTAATTTTATTTAGAAAAGTCATTCTAACATAAATACTGTTATTTAAGCAACCTTTTATAAGAACAGTTAAAATCTGTTCCTATTTTTGAGACTTTGCTCTGCGTTTATTTTATTTATCTAGATTTCTTTAGCTGAAAGGTCGAGAGGTGAGGTCGCTGTCTCCTCACACACACACACACACACACACACACACACACACGCTTCAGAAAATGCAAGTTGGCACAAATACTATTGCTCAAGTGATGTGATTTTATAACAGGATCATTTAAAATCTGTCCCTATTTTGAGCCTTTGTACCCCATTTATTTTATGCTTATCCAGATATGTTGAGCTAAGACCTCTTATCAGAAGAAGTCTAGACAAAGCCATAAATAATGGGGGGAGAAAGGGCCAAAATAGGGGCAATTCATATTGCTCTTTAAATTTAAGAGTTACTAGAATAACATGTGTCCCATTAGCATGAATTTCCTGAAGGGTACGAACTCTATAACTCAGATTGCCTTTATTCTCTGACTTCAGTTCTTACTGATTTGGCAGAAAACCAAAACTTTAATGAGGAACACACCAAAAATATCCAAAACTGAGGCAAAAACTCGACTTTCTGTGAAAATCTGGACAGTTGAGAGGTATATCAAGAGGACTGCAGACCTTACTGCTGTTGCCAGGGATTGCTCAATCCCTTTCACTGCTGTCTCTGTTTCTCTCAAAAATAGGAACAGATTTTAAATGTCGTAAGTTAAATAACATGATTTGTGTTAACATGAATTTTCTGAAGGAAATAAAGTCAAAGTCAAATGTATGTTATTTAGTGACTTCAATCCCCAATGACTGTCAAGAAACCATTTTAGCAGTAGGGGACCAAAAAATAAAGCAAATATCTAGGTACTTGTTTTGAAAAATTATATATTTTGGATGAACAATGCTTCTTCTAACACCATTTACATATACTGTAGCAACTTTAAAACATTAGGCGGCTGAACTATTTTACATCAAAAATGTATAAAAATAATATAGTAATAATAAAAGAAAAAAAGAAAACAATTTTACAAAGACTCCATTCTCTAGGCACAATCGGGCCTCATAACCTCCCTGGACTAACATTAATTGTACATTAACACACACCCTGTCAGGCATTATTCCTTACTTAATACCCTGCTGGAGAATGTTCATTCTCTAGTCAGGATGCAATCTACAGATAACCCATTCTCTAATGCTAGCTTAACCCTGCTGCTGGGTGAAAGGCAGTGCATACTACTTTAACATGATTACCCATAATGCCATCCCTGTGCAAGTGCATGTTTCTGCATACTGACTAAAAAGGCTGCTATTCTGTGGCCTGGTATGCCTAATGTCTGCCCCCCTTCATTGCTTTCTGCCTTCAAGTTGAAGTGTCTGTCTCCACAGAATGGGCCTGCCCATCCTGCCTGTCATCTCAGCTGAACACAAGTCACCGAGGCCTTGCTCAGGGCTTTATTCCTTAACCATACAGACCACTGGGAGTACAGTAATCACATTTTACAATAATATGGCCATTTTCATAAAGCAAAATAATCTGTGGATACTAAAAAGGAGAATGGGCTTGAAACAGTCCCTAGTGGTACTCCTGCTTTAAAAATCCATTGCTTTATGTGGTAGACCCTGACTTCATCAGAATGGTCCTATCTGACATGTAATTTTAGAACCATTTTGGATCGTTTTCCAAATCCTATGAATTAGAGTTTGGAGATTAAAACTGAATGATCTTTCAGCATCAATTACTATCTCTGAATCTATAAGGATAAAACTGGCTATAAAGCCTTTTACAATATTAGTAAGGATTGAGTTGGTAAAGCTGTAAATAAGAGTTGGAAATTATTCCCTAAAACATTTTGCTTTTGGCAAGAATTTCATGTGTGTCTAAGAACTCCAGGACTTGCGCATAAACCTAATACGTTATCTTTCTGCTGTGACAAAATGATTAGCCATGGGGTGAAAATCCAGTGAGTTCCTTGGACATGAAATCTGAAAGTGTCAAGGCGCTTGCATATTTGGACTTTGATGGGATGACTTCATATATGAAGTTTGAGTATCTGAAGAGTCCACTGTTATTGGGCTGGTTGTTTTAAGGAAAGTGGGGTCGGTACAGTTGGGAGTTGCCTTTGATTTAAGATGTGAGAGTAGATTGTACTTTTTTAGAAAAGATTTTTGTTTTTGAAGTTGAAAGAATAGTATAGGGAAGAATCCTACTCTCTGTTGCAAGGGTTTAAGTGTAAGTGAATATTGGCTGGGAGAGTGGAAGGAGCAGCTTCTGTCTTTGAGATGGTTCATGATTTATTTATGTCTTGAGGTAGAAAGTCTTGATAGTTTAGTAGCTATGTTAATGTCTTTTACTCACTGGGTTTTTTATGAATTCTGAAATGTTCCTAAGCCTGTCGGGGTCTACATGTTTCCGTTTTCAAGAAATCTAAACACTTTATCCAAAGTGAGTGCTAAGTTTGGGGAATGGGAGAATAGCAGAGTAATCCATCAGAATTCATTCCTTTCTAGTCTGTACTTCTTGGTGGGTGACAAACCCTCTGTATAGGAGGGACTATTTAAAAGAGTAAGTCAGAGGCGAGTGTGGAGATGGATTCTGGTTTCCATTATATATTGGCAAGCTATTGGTGCATGAGGTTGTCTAGTCTTGCAGAAAATACTCTGCCTGAGAGGAAGAGATTGGTTTTATTTTGTGTTGTCTCTCTTGAAGACCAAATAAGAGTGGGAACTAGCTATTTAACATACTTTAAGAAGTACTTCTGTAGTCTGGTAGCTTTGGATAAGGTTTGAGATATGGACATTTAATAGTGAGCAGTTGCCTGTGTAGGTTGTGTTATTTTGCCTTAAACTATAATGTAAAAGTGTTTTGTCAAGCAGTTTTTTGTAATTCAGGTTAGTTTGAAGTCCCCATAGTGATGAAATTCTTTTTTTGTCACACCCACGCTACATTCCTTTGACAAGGCATTCAGTACTGTTAATACTGGGGTGAAGTTGGGGTAAATGTACAAAATTGTATACAGCTTAATATGTCCCAAGAGATTAATTTGGGGGAATAATCTGTTTGTGTAGTCTTTCAATTTGGAGATATTCTTTTATACAAGCATGACTTTTGTGTTACTTGTGTTGTTCATTTAGATGGGAGGAACTACTCCAGTCTACTACTCCAGTCTTTGTGCCTCAGTAAAGAGGAATAATTTTGTGAGGGGTAAACTTCATCCTTCACCTGGGATTCCACTATTGCAAGAAAGTATGGTTGTTTTTAAATAATCCAAGTTTCAGATAGGATTCACTTAAATACCTCAGATTCGTTCACATCAATGTTAGCAGTATTAAGAGAAGAAACTGAACCTGGATAATAGGGTGCAGGGGGGGGATGGGTCAGGTCCATGGCTGAGATAAGTATCACCTGGCTATGTACTTAGTATGTGCCAGGCTGTAAGCTTCTCCTATCTTAGTTTCATAACAGGTGAATCGAACTCTTGTAGGACAATAATTATAGAGTACAGGTGTGAGTGGGTTATCTAGGAGCCATCATCTGCCCACGGAAACAACCATTCATGAGGAGTAATAATAAAAGAGCTAAAAAGTTATTTCAGGTGTTAAAGTAGTTACTGCTTGGGATAGCAACACTAGGTTAATTACTAACCGGGCTGATTTGTTGTAGTATGAAAATTTGGAGTAAAGAGTGGTCAGACGGAATGATGGTGCCAGTTAAGGAGGAGTATCAGAAAATGAGCAGGACAACATGAGGAAAAAACAGAAAGGCTCCTATTGCTTAAGCCTCTACTTGTACTTTTGATTTCTACCACCACTTTAATAGTTATATTGCGAAGGCAGTCCATATCTGCTTCAAATATAAATGAGAAATTTAAAAAACAACATTCAGCAGAGGAATACTTGTATAAATAAATTGTGCAATAAGAGAAATAAATAACTCAATGCTTATAAGAAGTTTTATTCTACCCAACTTAAAAGCATGCTTAATGTAAACTGGTAAGGATTTTAAGGGAACTCTTAGGAAGCTGAAAGATGAATATGAATTTAAAATACCCACTAAAGCAATAAATTCCAGTATTTAACTCTGTCAGGAAGTTAAGAATTGTCACCCAATAATGTTCTAATATTGCCAAATCTAGTTAATAGCTGATGTAGCTGGCACATTTAGTGCAAATTTTACTTCACCCATGACTGTAGCCATTCCACGGAGTTCACACTCCCAGACACTTCCTTTAATTAACCACCTCATCAGTGGGCTTGGAATAACATACCAGCTTGCCTGATTATCAGTACCAGATATTGCTTATATGAATCCCCCACATAATTTCTTTAAGAATTTCCACTTTATAAATTTCTGAAACTTGGAAAATTAAGTATTGTAGTGCTGTTACACAAGGGGGACTCGGCCACAGACCTTTATTAACTATAAGCCCACTAATCTCACTAGCCTCATGTAAAGCTATGTGACTTATTATCTCGGACCTCGTTAGTCTGCACCTTGAAAATCTCTTAACCTGGACCCTTGTTAATTTGAATTTATCAAACTGGATAGTGGTTATGTTGTACACACGTCTGGACCTGTGCCAAAATGTTTGACACCGTTCGTCATGCAAGCATTAATAACAAACTTGTAAACCCAAATATAAATTCTTATCTTGTGCAGTGGCTAGCTAAGTGACTGAAAACTTTTGTGGTTAGTTGCACATGTCCATTACTGGTGATTTTACTACAAGGCTCAGTGTTGGGACCCTCTCTTTTATTTGGCATCTGTTACTCAGACCTTCAGGCCAACACTCTGGCCTTTAGTTATCAAAATTTACAAACAACTGTAAATTGGGTGCTGGTATTTGCTCTTCAGCAGACTCACAATTCCTCCATCATGGGTTAAACTGTGTTAACAATTAGTGCAAGAATGAGAAAAAATGTTGTATAGTCCATTATGGTAAAGAAAAAGTTTTTTTGCTATATACTGTAGGTGACTCATTCCTCCAATCAGAAACTGTAAGTAATGTAAGCACTCTTGTTAACTCGTTTTTTCACCACCATGTGTCCACATTAGTTTGAAAAAGCCTTCTATCTAGCTCTTCTGATTTACAAAGTCATCTCCATTAGAGGCAAAGAAGACTTAATTTGCCTTTACTTGTATCTCATCAGACCCGTTATTAAATATAATTCCTCTTTTGGCATGACTTTTTCATTCAACTTGAGAAACCTCAGATTCCCAAGCAGAAAGATTAGTGGCCTCGTTATCGGACCAAACTGGCAGCCCTCTCTCCCTATTCAGATGTTGTTCGTGTTTCACTGTTGCAGTCATTACATTTGGGTAATCTGCTGACAGGTTGCCCTCAGTCGGCCTGATTAACAAAGTCTTGGGTCCTGCGTCGGTTGCTGTCCCTTCTTCCATGACGTCAGGTCGTCAGGGGTACAAAACATGCAGCTGACGCCATTACATCAGTCTTCTTGCCGCGCGGTGCCCGAAGCAGAAGCAGTTCGCAAGTGCCTGTTGGCCAACTCCTGAAATTTTCGGTTACGAGTTTCAGAACAGAAGTCTTCAACTAAAAGCTAAGTACCCCGTTGGGGAAACTTTTTCTTGCTCCTTACCGATGTCAGTGAAAGTTAATAATTGCATTACTTGTGAGAAGCAAATACCTCAAGTATTTTCATTTGTTCTGTATTCCTTGCCTAGGCCCTAACCACAACGTGCCTTGCTATCTGTTTTGTGCTAAATTTAATCAACGCACTATTAAATGTCTGTATATTTTTGCTTCTAAATACTTTGACTCAAGATTAAACTATCCAAAAATGTCATCTGTTAGCAGTCAGACTACTGGAATACCTAAAAAACGCAAAGAAAAAGACAGACTGTCGATGTCCAAATCCGACAACGCTTCTCCTAAGCTAGTCGCCGGTTCGCCGGTACTCAGTGAGGTGCTTTCGCAGCCCCTGATACCTGCTATTTTTGATTCAAAGGCCACTACTGAGACCCATTCGGAGTCTGGTATGCCGCGAGATACTTTAAGTATTGAACCCGTGGATGTCTCTACCTTAGATGGGTCCGGAGCTGCTGAGTAGGCACCGGCTTCTGAGGGTGTTTTCAGGCCTAAAGATTTGTATATTAAACTGACGCCATCTACAAAACTAAGGCCAAAAACTACTTCTATGTCTAAAAAAACGACGTTTGGGCCACGTGTACAGGCCCCAATGCCTAAAAAACAAATTATCAAAATGGCTGAAGATTTAATTACCTTGATCAGGGGGTACCCATCCCCCTCCTGCTATGAGACCTAGGCAAGGCACGGACTATGAATTTTCAGATCAGGTTTCTATTTCTTCTGATTCCTCTTCTCATCAGGATTTATTTATACCCACTTATGAGGACTCTGATGCAGAAGACTCCATCCCTTCTGCGTCTCACCCGATTTCTCTTTTGGAGAAACTTTGCATACCTTAAGGGAACACTTCCACTGGGAGAGTCAGGATTTCTCTGAATCTAAAGAGAGACTTGGGGATTTTCTTCTTCCTCAGCATAGGCCTCTGGCTCTAGTTGATGTTTTCTTAGAATCCAGTATGACTCCTGAGTCCCTGCCTCCGGCTCCTAGTAAGCCAGACAGATACTACAGGGTTCCTGACTCCCACAAATTCCTTTTCAAAAACCCTACTGCTGACCCTGAAACCATTTCCCAGGGTCCTAAGGGCGTTAAGGCCTCTACTGCTAAAACTCCTACCCCTTCTGACAGATTCCAGGGCGCTGGATAGATTGGGTAAGAAAGTTTACAAGTCGTAACCTTGGCAATCAGGGCTTTAAACTGTCAATTGCATATGCTTAAATATCAACAGCATGTCATGGGTTTATTTCAACAGAAAATGATGTTGATTTCTGACTGTGTGGAAAATAGAGTTGCAGGACTTTACATTCAGCTGAACAAGTTGGAAAACATACTTTGCAATGTGGTTTTGATTCCTTGGAGGCCTCTTGCAGGGCTGCTGTAACTGGATTTGTGATAAGAAGGCATGCTTGGCTCGAGGAGCAAAGTTTGCCTGACCATGTTAAAGCAAAATTGTTGGATGCTGCTTTTACAGCAGGACAGTCTGTTTGGTAATAAGGCTGAAGAAGTTTTGAAAAAGATGGAAGATGAAGCTAAATCTATGCAAACTGTGAAAGATTTCTTACAAGTGTAGCCACCCAGGTTTAGTAGGCACTGGCCTACTAAGAACTGGTCCTTTCCAGTACCCACTAGAGCTGCTCAGGTCAAACCCAGACAGTCCAAAGGCTGCAGGTTTCAGTCGCAAGGAACTTTTAGAACAAAGCAATGGGGTGCCTCCACCTCCAAACCTGGAAGCAACAAGGCACCTCCCTATGGTAAACAAGTCTCAATGACTTTCCACTGCAATCACCAGGCACCTATCTTTTGGCCGCCCCTTTGGGGGAAAACTGGCACTTAATGCATGAAACTGGCAACTGATTACACTGGACAAATGGGTTTTAAATATAGTATCCCAGGGATACAGATTTCATTTCCACACGTTGCCAATCCCAAACGGATGGCCAGATCTGCCTCCAAATCAGTGGGCAGAGGCCTAGAAGCAAGTTATGTCCCTCATGAATATGGGGGCTATTCAACCAGTACCAGAAAAGGAAAAGGGACAAGGTTTCTATTCAAGTTTTTTCCTGGTACCCAGAAAAGACAAATCATGGCGTCCAATTCTGGACTTATCCATTCTAAATACATTTCTGGACATTCCAAAATTCAAGATGCTGACTCTTCAACAGTTACTACCTATGCTAGGCAAGGATGCCTGGTTGGTAACTCTAGACTTAAGAGGCTTACCTGCATATCCCAATCAGGGAATCTTGCAGAAGATACCTCCGCTTCAAAGCGGGCTACTGGCATTACCAATTCTCTGCACTGCCCTTTGGCTTATCTAGTGCGCCCAGGGTCTTCACAAAGTGCCTGGCACCAGTAATTGCATTTTGCAGGCAAAGAAATATTAAAATTTATCCATACCTAGACGATTGTCTAATTCAGTCAGAAAACAGTGACACTCTTCTAAAACATCTGGCATTTGTAAAAATGGTTCTAACTTGTCTAGGGTACACCATAAACGAAAAGAAATCGCAACTGGTACCCTCTCAAATTGCATTCCTGGGTGCAAGCTTGAATACAATTGCCCAGATGACTTACCTTACGCCAGAAAAGCAAATTCAATTAATGACGTACTTCAAACAGGTGGCCACAAAAATCCAGCTATATCTGCAAGACAAATTCTGCAGGCCTTGGGGTTCATGGCCTCCTGCATTCTTTTAATTCCATATGCAAGACTGCATATGAGGAAACTTCAATGGTACCTAAAAAGCTTATGGAGTCAACATGGTCACAGTCAATCATTCCTCTCATTCCCTGCCTACATCAGGAGTTTCTTTGGTGGACAGAGACATGTCACCAGAACATGGGATGGTCTTTCACTCTACCCCCTGCCACCCAAACCCTAACTACAGATGCATCAGACTATGCTTGGGGGGGGGGGCGCATCTGGCAGGGAGATTCATTCAGGGCAAATGGAGCCCAAATCAAATGCATCTACATATCAATCAGAAATAGATGCTAGCTGTACAGAATGCTCTGACAGCCTTCAAGGACTACCTTCATCCAGGACAACTGCTGAAAGACAACACCACAGTAATGTGGTACATAAACAAGCAGGGGGGATACACATTCCTACCCCCTTTGCAGACTAGCCATGGCATTGTGGAACACGGCCTTGACTTATCAAATACATCTACAAGCTCAGTTCCTTCCAGGAAAGCAAAATACTCTGGCAGATGAACTAAGCAAGATTATTATGGACCCACACGAATGGAAACTGGAACCACAAATTTTCAACATGTTGACATGCAAATGGGTGAGCCCAGACATGGATGGAACTTTTTGCCTCACCCCAAAACTATCAGTTGGACAAATTCTGCACAAGAATTCATCACAAAAAAGCTTGGAAAGTGGATGCTCTATCCTTCAGCTGGGAAAACCTATCAGTCTATGCCGTTCCCCCTCTGCCTCTGCTCTCCAAAGTCCTACTAAAAGTCCGACAGGACAAACCAAAAATGATTCTGATTGCTCCAGACTGGCCTCGCCAACACTGGTACCCACTCCTGCACAATGTCGCACCTTCCTCCGTGGTACCTGCCTCAGACACCTTACCTACTGTCTCAGCAGAACTATCAAATTCTGCACACTCCGCTCCAAACTTTGAATCTTGCAGCATGGCTAATCAATTAATTTCACCCTTTACACCTCTCAGCAAGCCTGTGATGGATGTCATTTTGGAGGCTAGAAGGCCTAGTACTAGAAAATCTTATGCTGACAAATGGAAAAGATTCTGTGCCTGGAACCAAGCACAAGGAATAAGCACATCAATGCCCAATATTCCTCAGATTTTGCAATACTTAACTGAGATGCTTCACAAGGGCCTATCTTTTTCTTCCATCAGAATCCATGCCTCTGCCATTTCAGCTCATTACAACACAGAGCCTGCCCCTCTTTTCTCATCCTCTGCTAAAGCAGTATCTGAGGGGCCAAAAATGTAAGACTTCCCAGGAGAGCACCAATTCCTGCACGGGACCTCAGTTTTGTTTTGGAAAAACTCACTACCTCCTTTTGAGCCAGCTGCTACTGCGGACCTAAAATTTCTCTCTTGGAAAACAGCTTTTCTTTTAGCAGTCACTTCAGCTAGAAGGATTTCAGAACTACAGGCTCTTATGGCAGTGGAGCCTTTCATTATTTTTTACCCGGACAGGGTGGCTCTCAGGACCAGTCCATCCTTTATGCTAAGGTGGTGTCTAGTGTGGCCCTTAATCAGACCATTCATCTGCCAACTTTCTTCCATAATCCACAGAACAAGGGTGAGTGGATTCTGCATTCATTGGATGTACACAGACAACTAAGATTCTACTTAAACAGGACAAAATCGCTAAGAAATTCTGAACAACTATTGGTGGCATTTGCTGCAGGGACAGAGGGAAAGGCTATTTCAAAGCAGACTATTTCCAAATGGATAAGCCATTGTATTTGTTTTTGCTATATGCACCATGGTAAACCTGTCCCCAAGGGGATTAGATCTCATTCCACCAGGGCTGCATCTACTTCTGCAGCCTTCCTCACAGGGGTTCCTACCAGACACGTTCTAGAAGCTGCTACCTGGAGCTCAGTTCATACATTCTCCAAACATTACCATTTACCTCTCTTTTCTAAATCCAGAGCAGGCTTTGCCACTGCTGTCCTGCAGGGCCTTGTAGCTACTCCTAATGCTGTATAAATCCATTCTCCCAACCATAGCTTTGGGATTCTACCCAAATGTAATGACAGTAACAGTGAAACATGAAGAACATAGTATAGTTGTGTACACTTACCATAAATGTAGCTGTTTGAGTGTATTCACTGTTGAAGTCCTGGTTACCCTCCCTCCAGCCCCCTGTTTTTCTCTAACTATACCTCTCATTTCTGTTACTATCTTTATCTTTAAAAGCTTTTTTGATGTATTTGATTTTGTTTGGAGGTATATGTTTTGTGTTTTATATTAATTAAAAAAAAAAATATATATATATATATATATATATATATATATATATATATATATATATATATATATATATATATATATGCTCCCCATTTGGGGCACCTGACATCTGGGGCAAGAAAAACTGATGTAATGGCGTTGGCTGCATGTTTTGTACCCCTGATGACCTGACATCATGGAAGAAGGGACAGCAACCGACATTAGGACCCAAGACTTTGTTAATCAGGCCGACTGAGGGCAACCTGCCAGCAGATTACCCAAATGTAATGACTGCAACAGTGATTACACTCAACATCTACATTTATGGTATGTGTACACAACTGTACTTTTCTTTGACTACTGTTGAACCATGAAAGATCTGAACTTTTTACCTACTATTCTGTACAGAACAAATGGTTCCTCAAGTAACTTGTTAAAGAACTAAGCCTTTATTAACAGATAAGGCACATCGGTTAATAAATTTTTATCCCAGTGTATCCTCCACCTTTGGAACAAAATTCAACTACATTTCAAGCAGAGTAACACATTTGCCACCTTCAGCGTAAACATAGAAAATTGGACGGGCAGCCTTAAATTCTCCCCTGATCTGTCTTCTGTTGCTGTCCTTGAGCCTAGAGGAAGTTTTGAGTGTGGGTTATTGGTTGGAATGGTAAAGGTCAGCAGATTCATTTTCATTAGTGAGTTATCTGGGCCATAATTTAGAGTTTCTGTCTTTGCCCCAGAACCACCTGTTTTCCAGAACAAAGTTAATACTAGATGCACATCACATACTACAGTAAGTCCTTTCAGTTCAAATTAGATGGCCATAATTTCAGTTCAAATTAGATGGCCATAATTTAAAATGCCTGACTAGCCATAACAGAGAGTCTGTACAAACTGCAGAATATAAAGTGGATCCCTAAATATATTTTGTCTAAACCTTTTTTTTTTTGTGTGTTCCAGGTTGCCATTGAAGTAGAAACACCAACTCAGATTTCTTTAGTAGATGAAGCATCTGGTGAGGTGAGGAACTGTACATTTTGTATTAAGCCTTAAGGAGCTGCTGTTGTGGATTTCAATTGTGCTATTCTATAAACTGTTAAACTTGCCCCTTAGCTTTCTGTCACCACTGTGAGGAACAGGAGTACCCTGGGAGTCTATAAGAGATGCATACAAAACAGACACTACATACATCTTTTGTGAACATTGCTGTGAGCTGCTAAAGACTTTTTTTCCAGTAGAGTAAGTGTAATTCAGCAAGACAAGACTTACTGAATGTGCTCGACTTGCTGTTCGATCACATCTGCTTCAATGGAAATGTAAGATACACGTGTTTTGGCCACACTGTGCTCTGAAAAATTTCCATTAAATCCACTGCAGTGAATCTAGTGAAACATGATATGTCAAACTCTGTCTTATGGTCCAGTTAACCTTTTTATTTTATTGCAGTGTTATCATATGAACTTATTTTTTTTAACTAACAACTTTTATCAGTAGAATGATTCATAATCACCATTGTCATCAACCCCCCTTTTTCTCATTTTCTGTATGGGGTTGGGGTGTTGCATCCTACTGTTCATCATCTTTCTGGATTCAATGCCACTGTCCTACCTTCTTCACTGGTCATTCCTGACTGTCACTGGTCTTCTCAAATGCAATCTATGCATACATCTCTTGTTGAACACCCTTACTTCCTGTTGCCTTTTTTTCTGTCTCCTGTATTTTTTCACCATTGTCTTCTGCTTTCCTGCACCTGTGCCCTTACCACTGTAGTCTGTTCCCTTTGACCTTCTCTACAGTCGGAGCTACTTTGGCTTCTGCTCTGTCCTCATTTCTTTATTGACCCCTCATTGTGCCTTCTACACCTACCTCAGACAGTTATTCTCACCACCTCTAGCCTCTTTAATCGCTTTATCTTCACTGCTCATGTTTCTGTACTGTACAGTAGTATTTGGTCTTTGGCATTCTTCTGTCATACAGTACAGTACCCCTGGCACTATATGCCATCTGACTGCAGCCTCTCTGATTCTAGCTTTGACTTCCACTTTCAGATTTCCATCTCCTCAACCACCCCTCTACTTTAAGATGTTAACCAGTTTCACTGTTTTCCCTTCTGTCTCAATTTTCATCCCATGTGTTTTCAATTATGCATTCCATATCCCTATCATTTGCTGAAGCTCTTGCTCAGATTCTGCATGCATTGCCATACTGTTTGCATACATCAACTTTGCTTGATCTGCCCCCATGATCTGTTTGCTAAAGTAACCAATAACCAGTATGAACATTAGTGGCCTCGGAGCTGAACCCTCATGCACACACACACCACTGGGAACTCCTCTGCGAGTCCAAATACTGCTTGTACTTGTGCAGTGGGTCATTGTCCATAGGCTGCATTAATTCTAGCAGTGTTTCTAGAACTTCATACCATAGCAGGACTACCCAAATCTGCTTTCTTGGAACATTGTCCTATACTTTATCCAAGTCTAGGAATGTCCAGCTAAACTTTTTCCTAATCTTTAGCTTCTTTTCAACTAGCTTTCTCACTGCAAACATTGGGTCAGTTTTGCTGTTTCCTGATCTTAATTTGAACTGCTCCTGTCCCATCTTACATTCTACTACACTGCAAATACTGGTTTGTCAGTCACCATCTACAGCCCTTTCATACACTGACAGAAGCTTGACACATCTATACTGCACACTATTGTGAATGTCCCCTTTGTTCTTCACTGGTACTGGAATGTGTATTTTGCAGTCTTCTGGGATATGCCTTTCTCTCTTTGTACTGCAACGAGTACCCTCTGGAGCAATTTCTCCAATAACTCACCCAGTGATTTGATCATATCTGTTGTGACCTCATTTGAGCCCTCTTCTGTGTTCATCATATTGCTCACTGTTACAGTAGTCTTGGCTGCATGAGGTATATCTTGCCAAGAGTGTAACAGCTGGCCAACTTTCAAAGCTTCGGGATACCTTCCACCCATCCAAACCATCAGCTTGAGCTGAGCTGACTAAAAAGACAGAGTTGGGTGCCAAGCCCTTCAGTGCTTTAAGTAGTACTCTGTTCTGAGGCTTTCAGGGATCAAATCTGCTTCTGCTGGCTGTTCCTTTGCTGGGAGATGAGTTCTCTTTCGAGAAAACCTTCCATTTTAAAAATTTATTTACTAATACTTTCCTGTTCAGGAAAGCTATTTTAAAGCTAGGAATGTGTGTATTAACTGACTGTCATGAGAATGTATAATACTTTTAAATGAGAGTGCACTTTTTTGTCAGTTTAAAAGTTGTTTAAAATAATTTAAAACTATTTTCTGTGAAGAATTAGTGTTTTTACTTTTTGAGTTTGGTAAAGTGTTTTAAAGTTCTTGTTACTGTGTTCTGGAGTGAAAAAGTGACTTAAGCAAATTGTTACTGGCTTTTACTGCTTGTATTCCCTGGGAAAGAGGCACCATTTTCAGCTGAGCATGGAACTAACTACCTCTTTCAAGGCTGATCTTTCTTCCAGCCACGAAAAGAAAAAGTTGAGCAAACAACTTTTTTCCACCAAAAGAAACTAGCAGTTTGTCTCGTATGCAGGTGGCTGACTGCTGTGGCCATTAGTTGTTCCTCAGACCATCGAGGACCCCTCTGGTGTAGCACCTACAGCCGCTATGAACAAGCAGTTAGCCACATCCTCTGTGGCTGTTGAGGTCCTCTCAGTGAGCAAGAAAGAGTCACACTTGTTTGTTCTGGTAGAGGAAACCATGAAGACTTCCCTGTTTTGTCAAGATGTCTGCCCACCTCTGGGGAGCCTGTTGCTGAAATTATTGAGTGTTGGCCCCATTGCTCCTGTCAAAAAGAAACCGAAAACTAAACATGCATCTACCCTTCCTCAAATTCCTTAGTTTGGAGAAGTTTACTGGATCTGGCTCTAGTTTAATTCAGGCTATTGATCCTGCATACAAATTAGTTTCTGGTAAAAGAAAGAGGGATTCCTCTTTTTCCTGAAGAGATTCAAGATTCTGCATCTAGACATGAAGATTAAAGGACAGATGCAGGGTTTTCTCATCAGATTTCCGAGTCGCACACTGAGGAGAGCTTAATTTCTGATTCTCACTGTGTGGATGTTCTTCATCTCACATTGCTGCAGTCCTTACACTTGGGTAGTCCGCTGTCCTCGGTCGGCCCGAATATCAAAGTATAAGGCTGACGTTGGTCAAGGCGCATTTGACTGACATCAGGACGTCAGGGTACAAATGCGCATGACCGACGTCATATCCTCAGTCTTTTTTGCCGCATGGTCCGATGCAGAAGCAGTATTGCAAGTGCCGGTTGGCGTTCTGAAATTTTTCGTTTTCGGAGTTTCAGACCGAGTCAAAGTTGGCTAAGTACCCCGTTGGGGAATATTTTAGTTGTTTCTTGCCTCAGTGGTTTACCGGATGTCAGAAAAAGTGAATAATTGTATTTCTTGTGGGAAACAGATACCGCATAGAGACTATCATACTTTGTGTATTCCTTGTTTAGGGCCTGAGCAGGGCGTTGTTGGGTGTCGCTCTTGTGCTAGATTTAATAAGCGCACTATAAAGAGGAGATTAGATTGTGCCAGGTTAGTCTTTGGGAAGCGGTGCAATTACAAAATGCCGTCGGATGCTCCGGCGCCCGCTTCTTCAAGAAGCGCAAGGACAAAGCAGTGAAGCCTAGGCTAGAAGAACCGTCCGTGCGGGACGCCGGTTCTTTAGAGGTGTCGGTGGAGCCGGTGGTTCCACCGGAGGTTTCTTTGGGATCCCAGGAGAGACCTTGTTATTGCAGGATGTGGCCTCTCAGGAGGCAGGCCAGGGTGATGGGGCTTCTCAGGTTACTATACTCCCCTCCTGCCTAGGGTGGTTAGGCCCTCTCCTTCTGTTTCCAAGGCTTCTCCTAGAGGCAGGCCAGGTTTAGCTTCAGTTGGTGTCACCCCTAGTTCTTCTGGAACTGTGCCCAAGAAGCATATGCTTAAAATGGCAGAAGATTTGATTACTCTGATTAGGGGTTCTTTGCCCCCTCCTGATAAGAGACCTAGGGTGGAGCCTGAGCTAGGGAGTTTTGAGCAGGCTTCGATGTTTCAGAGTCTTCGGCTGAAGACTTGCAGGAGTACTCTCCTTATTCTGATTCTGATGTGGATGATTCTACTCCTTCTGCTTCTCCTTCTGAGGATTTTTCTTTTCAGAAACTCTTCATTCCATGAGGGAGCATTTTAAGTGGGAAGGTCAGGACTTCTCTGATTCCAGGAAAAGGCTTAGGGAATTTTTGTTTTACCCCAACATAGGCCTTTGGCTATACCTCCTGTTTTGGATGTAGTGGAAGATGTTTTACAGAGGCTTCTCTTAATCCTGATTCTTTGCCTCCTGCTCCTGTTAAACCGGATAGGTATTACAGGGTGCCTGAAGTTCATAAGTATCTTTTAAGAGTCCGAGGGCAGACCCAGAAACTGTTAGCCAGGGGCCTAAAGGTGTTAAGGCTTCTGTTGTCAAGAATCCGGTTCCTGCAGATAAAGAAGCCAGGGCCTTGGATAGATGGGGAAAGAAAGTTTATACTTCTTCCACTCTAGCTATGAGGGCTTTGAATTGCCAGTTTCACATGTTAAAATACCAAAACTATCTCCTTTCACAGTTGAAGTCTAAGGTTGATGCTCTGGCGGAAGGTATTGATTGTAAAGAGTTACAAGATTTAGTACATGTTTCTGAACAGGTGGGTAAGCATTCTTTGCAATGTGGTTTTGATGCTGTACAGGCCTCGTCTAGGGTGGCTGCCACTGGGTCAGTTCTTCGCAGGCACGCCTGGCTGAGGGATCAAAATTTATCTGACCATGTTAAAACAAGGATTTTAGATGCTCCTTTACAATCTGATGTGTTGTTTGGTTCTCCTGTTGAGGCAGTTTTAAAGAAAATGGAAGACAAGGCTAAGTCTATGCAGACTGTTAAAGATTTTTTGCAGGTTCAGCCTCCAAAGTTTAGTAGGAATTGGCCTGCTAAAGGGTGGACGTATCCTTCTTATGATTCCCAGTCTAGGGGTAGATCTAGACGTGGTAGGGGCAGAGCTCAGGGCTCTTTCAGGCCTAGAACAGGAGTTCTCCTGCACAGTCTTCAGGTGAGGGCAGGGGTCAGTCCTTTCGTAAACAGACCCAATGACCTACCTTTTCAGCTGCCAGAGCCTTCTCGTCTGGCAGCACCTTTGGGAGGAAGGTTGGCACTTTTCAAAGAAAATTGGAGTTTAATTACCCAAGACAGATGGGTATTGGATATCATACACCAAGGTTACAGGTTTTATTTCCATACCTTGCCTCCTTTCAGAGGCATGCCAGGCGTTCCTCCTCAACAAAGAATAGAGGCTCACAAGCAAATTTCTCTGTTACTTCAACTAGGGGCCATACAGCCGGTCCCTATGCCAGAAGTGGGCCTAGGATTTTATTCTCGCCTGTTCCTAGTACCAAAGAAGGGGAACACGTGGAGACCAATTTTGGATTTATCTATCCTCAACACTTATCTGGACATTCCCAAGTTCAAAATGTTGACGTTACAACAGCTTTTACCTCTGCTGGGCAAAGATCATTGGATGGTAACTTTGGATCTCAAGGAGGCTTACCTTCATGTTCCTATCAGACTAAGTTGCAGGAAGTATCTGCTTTCGAGCTGGGACTTCTCACTATCAGTTCTCTGCATTGCCCTTTGGCTTATCTACTGCCCAGAGTGTTCACGAAAGTTCTGGCTCCAGTGATAGCTTTCTTCAGGCTAAAAGGAATACAGATCTATCCTTATTTGGACGACTGCCTGATTCTGGCTCAAGGAAGGAAGAGCTTCTTCATCATTTGGAATATGTGATAGCAGTGCTAAGATGCCTGGGGTATTCTGTGAGCGAAATAAAGTCCAGTCTAGTACCCTCTCAGGACATGTACTTTCTGGGTGTGAGACTGAATACAGCATCCCAGATGGCCTTTTAACCCCGGACAAACAAAAGAGTCTTTCCCTTTACTTCCATCAACTATCTCATCAGTCCGGGCTGACTGCAAGGACAGTCCTTCAAGCCTTAGGGTTCATGGCATCTTGTATTCTGGTGCTTCCCAATGCCAAACTGCATATGAGGAAGCTGCAATGGTATCTCAAAATGTATGGACACAGCACTGCCAGGATCTGGACACTGTCATTCAAATAATACCTTGCATTCAAAAGGAATTTTTGTGGTGGGCTCAGGAATGTCACCTAAACAAGGGACTCTCTGTGACCCGGCCAGAGGCGAGTCAGATTTTAACGACAGATGCCTCAGACAAAGCTTGGGGAGCTCATCTAAATGGAAAGTGGATACAAGACAAGTGGCCTGCCAGACTACAACATCTACATATCAACCTGAAGGAGATGTTAGCAGTCCAGTTTGCATTGATAGCTTTCAAGGATTTACTTCTTCCAGGGCAGGTGTTGATTCTAACAGACAACACAACTGTCATGTGGTACATCAACAAGCAAGGGGAACGATTCTTATCCTCTATGCAGGCAAGCAATGATTTTGTGGGAGACTGCTCTCAGTTTACAGCTCAATCTTCAGGCAAGGTTTCTGCCAGGAGCACAGAACTCCTTAGCAGATGTGTTGAGCAGACGAATTATGGATCCCCACGAGTGGAAATTGGATCCTCATGTACTTCAGAAATTGACAGTGTCATGCGGAACTCCAGACATAGATCTGTTCGCTTCTCCACTAAACCATCAGCTGCCAAAGTTTTGCACAACAAGGTTTCATCCCACAGCTTGGAAAGTGGATGCTCTTTCTTTCAATTGGAGCAATCTTCATGTGTATGCCTTTCCACCTCTGCCTCTCCTCCCAAAGGTACTTCTAAAGGTCAGACAGGACAAACCAAGGATGATTTTAATAGCTCCAGATTGGCCTCGACAGCACTGGTACCCATTACTGAGAAGTCTGGTACGGAAGCCTCCATGGCCTTTGCCTTGATTCCACACCTGTTGTCGCAGGAGGACAGCCATTTGCTCAATGTCAAACTTCACTCTCTTCACCTAACAGCCTGGCATATTCTGTTTTGAACCATAGAGGGTCTCAACTTCCACAACAAGTTTTGAATGTGATTTTGGAAGCTAGAAGGCCTAGTACAAGGAAAGTGTACGCAGATAAATGGAAGAGATTTTTATTTTGGAGTGCAGCAAAGGATTTTGATGTTTCTGAGCCTAATTTAAGTGTGGCTCTTCAATATCTTACTGAGTTACTGGACAAAGGTTTGTCCTTCTCTTCTATTAAGGTTCATGCTGCAGCAATTTCAGCTCACTATGAATGTGACCCTCCATTGTTTTCTCATCCTTTGTTCAAGCAATTTCTTAGAGGGGCAAAGAATATAAGAACCCCACGAAGAGCTCCTACTCCTGCTTGGGATCTCCATTTTGTGTTGGAGAAACTCACTCTACAACCTTTTGAGCCTGCAGCTACTTCTGAGTTGAAATATTTATCATGGAAGACTGCCTTTTTGTTGGCCATTACCTCTGCAAGAAGGGTTTCTGAATTACAGGCCCTTATGGCGGTTGAGCCTTTCTTGATTTTCCATAAGGATAGGGTATCTTTGCGTACTAATCCTTCCCTTATGCCTAAGGTGGTTTCTAGTGTGGCTTTAAACCAAACTATTCATTTGCCTACTTTTTATGCAAATCCCAAAATAAAGGGGAAAAGATTTTGCACACTTTAGATGTACACAGGCAGTTGCGATATTATTTGGACAGAACTAAAGGGTTCAGGCAGTCTCAGCAGTTGTTTGTTTCTTTTGCTTTGAGTTCTCAGGGCAAGCCTGTGTCAAAACAAACTATTTCTAAGTGGATTGGGTTTTGCATTGCTTTCTGTTATTCCCATCATGGCAAGGAGATTCCAGCTGGGATTAGGCCTCATTCCACTAGGGCTACTGCCACTTTTTTGAGGGGAGTGGCAACCAAGGATATTTTGGAGGCAGCTACTTGGAGTTCAGTGCATACTTTCTCTAGGCATTATCACCTGCCACTTTACTCTAAATCCAGGGCTGGTTTTGCCACTGCTGTTTTGCAGGGCATTTTGGCAGCTCCTGCTTCCTTGTAGTTTGGCCATCCTCCCTTACCTCTGCTTTGGGATTCTACCCAAGTGTAAGGACTGCAGCAATGTGAGATGAAGAACATAGTACAGTTTTGTACCTACCATAAATGTAGATGTTCAAGATCCACATTGCTGCAGTCCAATTTACCTCCCTCCTTCCCTCTGTAGTTAGAGGTGGTTGTGTGGGTTGGGTTGTAAATATTGTGTATATTGTATATATTGTACATATAATTAGTGCAAGGGTGGTTGGTTGTTTGTTTGCTGTCTTTTGGTTTTGACCTTTATTTTTAGGGTCTTCTGACATCTGGGGCAAGAAAAGACTGAGGATATGACGTCGGTCATGCGCATTTGTACCCTGACGTCCTGATGTCAGTCAAATGCGCCTTGACCAACGTCAGCCTTATACTTTGATATTCGGGCCGACCGAGGACAGCGGACTACCCAAGTGTAAGGACTGCAGCAATGTGGATCTTCGAACATCTACATTTATGGTAGGTACAAAACTGTACTTTTCTCTTGGAGACTGTTTTCAGTGGGAGAAGACTGCGGCTTTGTTTTCAGTGGGAGAAGACTGCGGCTTTGTCTTCAGTGGGAGAAGACTGCGGCTTTGTCTTCAGTGGGAGAAGACTGCGGCTTTGTCTTCAGTGGGAGAAGACTGCGGCTTTGTCTTCAGTGGGAGAAGACTGCGGCTTTGTCTTCAGTGGGAGAAGACTGCGGCTTTGTCTTCAGTGGGAGAAGACTGCGGCTTTGTCTTCAGTGGGACAAGACTGCGGCTTTGTCTTCAGTGGGACAAGACTGCGGCTTTGTCTTCAGTGGGACAAGACTGCGGCTTTGTCTTCAGTGGGACAAGACTGCGGCTTTGTCTTCAGTGGGACAAGACTGCGGCTTTGTCTTCAGTGGGACAAGACTGCGGCTTTGTCTTCAGTGGGACAAGACTGCGGCTTTGTCTTCAGTGGGACAAGACTGAGGTTTCTCAGTATACCAGAAAATACTATGAGCTGCTACAGAAGGAATTTCCAGAACCTTCACCCATTCCTCCAATTCTGTCAAGCTTTGGAAGATGTGTCATTGCTTGCAATTTTCCTGCTGGTCAGTCAGCTGCCTCTATAAGCGCAGATAGATTGTATAAAGTTCCTCAGTATTTATGTTCTTGTACACTCTTCCCAAACCTGGCCCAGCATGAAGATTCAGAAGAAATCCCCCAAGATCTTTGAAGTAATTCCCTTCTGGCCCATGCAACATGGGTTCACCCTTCTTTTGGAAATGGCAAGGGGCAATTATCAGAATCTTCCTCACAAACTGAATCTACTTGCATAAGAACAGAGGTGTTTGATGCAACCCGATCTCAATCGACTTCAATTGACTGCCTGGATGATGGGGTCTTCATTCCCTTTAGGCACCTGTTTACTGAGGTCATGCAGCAGGTACTAATCTAGGCAAGAAAGCATTCTACTAGAAAATTGTATATTAGCAAATGGAAAAGGTTTTCTAGTTGGTGCCAACAGCATAACCAACACCCATTGAGGGATAGTTGCTTTCTAGCAATGCCTGTAGCCTTTTACTCCAAGTTTTATTTATCTGCCATTTCAGCCCATGGATCCCACCTCTTTCAAAGCATTCTTAAGTCAAAATGTTTTGAAGGGGGGTTTGCATAAGAGACCTCCAAGAAAAGCACTGGCCCCTCCTTGGGATATTAATTTTGTGTTCGAGAAATTAACAGTTGCTCTATTTGGACTGGCTAACCTAGCTGACTTAAGGTTCGTAATAATATATGAAAAACAGTTTTACTGATTGCTCTGACCCCTGCTGTAAGGGAATCTAAGCTGCAAGTGGTTAGTGAGAGCCAACCCTATCTCATTTTCCACAGAGACGGGGTTTCTTTGAAAATAATCCTTTTATACCTAAAATGGTTTCCAAGTTTACTTTATGCCAAACTATCCATTTCCCCATTTTCTTTCCTGAACCTGAAAATGAGGGAGAAAGGATACTCTATACCTTGGATGCCCACAGATGCTAGGTAATATTTGCACAAAACTAAATCTTTCAGATCTTTGGATCAGTCATTCATTTCTTATGACTCTAAGAAGGGACAACCTGTGTCAGAACAGCAAAACTGTTCCAGGCAGGGTCAAGGCCCAGTCTGCCATGACATTGGCTTCATCTATTGCATTTTGGAAATGGTTGGATTCTAGAAGTATTCTAAAAATAACAACTTGGTCCTCTGTACATACTTTCACAAAGCACTGTAAGCTTGATTCCTTCTCTAGGTCAAGATCAGGCTTTGCTAGTACCATTTTCTAGGGACTTATAGACCCCTCCCCTTCCACCTTCCAAATGTAGTAAGCAAGGGAAACGTACCATTTATCTAAGACTACTGCAGCAGTGCTCAGTAATGGTATGGAAGGTCTGAATGGCTTGGTCCCCAAACTTGAAACTTTAGTCAGCTCAAGCTGACTGACTGAGCTCTTGGAAGGTGCCCTGAAGCTTTGAGAGCTGGCTGGTTGATGCTGGTATCGCATATAAAGGGTGGTTACCTTTATCTCTGTGTTTCCCTTGCAACCTGATATAGCTTCTGTTTGCCATGTGCTGCGTTACTTTCCAGTAGCTGGTAAAATGCTTCTGATACCATGTTCTTTATCGTAACTGCTCTCTTTGCATCTTTAACCAACCATTATTCCTTCTTAGCCTGGTCCTTTTCTTTGTCACTTTTTCCTGTACTCCTTTCTTTTGAAAAGTTACTGGACTAGTGCATTCTACCACCAGCCTTCGTTATGCACCTGATTTCCATACTTCAGTTGGCTGCCTATCTGTTCTGTAGTTCTCACATCCTGTTTTGAGATGCTGCCATTCTCCTTCAACATCACCTATTTCTTCTACTTGCTGAAGTGCCCAGTGTATTTCCTTGAACTCTTGTACTTTTGTACCAAGTAATTTCATATCTTCACCCTAGTCTCTGTTGACCCCAGAACCTTCTCTGACCACTGCTTCCAGCCGATTGTGTCCACCAGTGGTTTATTCTGCGAGACGACTGTTTCACTGTGAATGATTTTGCAATCTTTGACTCTACCGCATTATCCTTTTCGTACTAGAAATAAGTATTCATGACACATATTTGGCACTGTTTTGTGTGACTTGCTCTTTTGTGGAACCATATGTTGGCCACTATCATGCTATCTGCCAGACAAAAGTCTAGAATGGCCTCTTGTTCTATATTTCTGTTAACTCCAGTCATGTGGACCCAGGCAGTCCTCAAATTCTGTTCGGTCTCTTCTGATATGAGCATTCACCTCCTGAATTATCAACAGCTGATGTCCTCCTTTATGTAGTTGTGAGGCATGGACTTTAATTATGAATCCTGCCCCATCTTTTACAATGGAGTCTGTCATTAATATGTCACAAATTCTGATGACATCCATCACTGTTTTATTACCACAATTCATGTACCATTCCTAGTCCACACCATTTCTATTCTGTCCTCCCTCTGAGCAAGTAGACTCGGGATCCAAATTGAAGTGGTTTTACTACACTGCCCTTCAGTCTTGTCTCCTGGATTCACAGGACATCCAGCCTCTTACTTGTGTTATCCACTTCCAAGTTTCAGCCTGTCAGTGAACCTTTATTGAGAGTAGTAATATTTAATTCATATTTGATTGGTTTGGTGTCCAGTTTTCACTCAACAGTGCTATCACAGGTAACCCAAGCTGGACACTGGCCAGCCAGTCGCGTATTGACCCAGGGTTGCTGGGTTTTATGGAAGGCATACATTTGCCAACAAAGGCATGGAAACCTCTCACACTGTTCTCATGGGTTCCTGTTGTAGGTCAAAGTAGGTTGGATCCTCAACCCACATATCACAAGCAAGCACTCCTACACATTTTTGTTGACATTAAGTTAATGCGACAAAATCACCTAGAGTCTATTCATAGCCCTGGCATCATCCACAGTATGTCATCTGTGCTCTTTTATCTAGAGGATACTGTGTATCACAGTAGATGCCTAAAGTGGGTGGTCTGTACCTGGGAGGAAGAGACCACATCCTTTGTGTTTTTGCTAATGTTTCAGAGTTTTGCTAGTAGGTTCATAGGTAAGTACTAGGCTGTCAGAGGGCATCTATAAGCCTAGCCAGAATGTGTTGGCTTTCGCTGCTCCCTTATATTGGTTCCGCGTGCCTCTGTCCAGCAGAGCCATTAGTTCCCTGTGCCTTTGTCCAGTAGAGCCACTGCAGTGATCCCCGGGTTAAATTTTCTGTTTCCCATCCACTCGTCAAGGTTTCTGTTGAAGAGCATTAGTGAGGGGCTCTGCGTAATGTAGATTGGAATCCTGTTCCAAAGCATGGAGAGTCTCTGGGACAGGAATCTATCCCTCCAGCACGTCCTGTTTATTGTGGTGAGGTTTAGATCTCTAGAGCATGTGGCTCTCAGGGATTTGTTTATTTTTAGGTGGAGCATGTCCATCAATTCTAGGTTGGACATGGCCTTGTATGTCAGGGAGAGATCTCCTCTCAGTAAGCGGTATGCAACAGAGTACAGCTGGAGTTTCTTCAGTTGGGCTGCATCGGGCATCTGTTTGAGGCCAATAATCCTCTTGGTGAGGTACTTCTGTGGTCTTTCCGGCTGTTGCAGGTGTCTTGTAAGGAACATCCCAAATGGGGCGTTGTACTCTATGATGGGTCTGATGAATGATGAGTAGAGGGACACAATAACCTCTTTTGTTCTAGATGGGAACCCTTTTGTGATTAGGTGGGCCACATAGAAGGATTTTCTGACCACCTTGGCAATATGATTATCAAAGGAGAGAATTACCATCTACTTGGGTCCCCAGATCTCTTATTACATTTTCTGTATTTAGGGGACTACCACGTATGTGGTAGTTCGTGGGTACTTTTGTTTTTTCCAAAGGGGATGACTATGCACTTTTTGGCATTTACCTTGAGGCCATGATTTTGACACCAGGTATCTGTCTCAGTGAGACCCTTCTGGAGGATGTCTGTATCAGCTAGAGAGTCAGTTATGCCCCCCAGTTTGCAGTCCTCTGCGAACTTGGTCAGCCGTAGTCCTCCTATGCTTGCCTGTACCTCTGAGAAGTATATACTGAACAGGAGGGGTCCCAGGACTGAGCCCTGGGGGACGCCACTTGTAACCGGTTTAGAGTCTGACCTAGAGCCTGCAACCCTCACCATGTGGGTTCTATCCGTGAGCCAACTGGCAACCCATCTTGTGACGTAGGGGTTTATGTTCAGGCTGGTGAGCTTGTCTATAATAGCAGAATGGGGAATGGTGTCGAAAGCCTTTGCGAGGTCTAGGTAGGCTGTGTGAACCTCCTTTCCCTCGTCTAAAACCTTGGTAACCGTCTCAAAGAAGTCCACCACGTTTAGGAGGCATGATCTGCCCTTAACAAATCTAAACTGGGTAGGGTCCAATGTTTGGAGGTTTCCAATGTCTCTCTGTTAATGAGTTCCATGATGTTGCGCTTCATAGCCTTGCAGATCAGGCTAGTCAGGCTTATAGGGCGATAGTTTTCGGGGTCTGTTGAGGTCTGTTGAGGCTCCACCTTTGTGGAGCGGGATAACTGTTGCTGTGCGCCACTCTATGGGTACGTAGCCTGTAGAGAGGCTGAGTTGGAACAGTATGTTTAGGTGAGGGGTTACTTCATTTTGGAGCTCGTGCAAGACACAGCCTGGGACACCATCCAGTCCCATTGAAACTGTGTTTTAGGCTTTGGATAGGGTTGTTTTAACCTGTGCGTCAGTGATTGCCAGGGCTGTACATTCTTCTGGTATGGTTATGGGCCCTTTAGTGGGTGAGAGGGGGGTGAAGTTTGCACTGAACCTGTATGCCAGAATGTTGGCAATATCAGTCGGTTGTGTATTTTGTGCCATTCTGCACTAACTCAGAGCAGATCTGAGAGTTTCCACTTTCTCGACATAGCTAAAGGACGCTTTGTGGTAATCTTTGGAGTCCTTGGCAATTTTTCTTTCGAAGCTAGCCTTGGATGATTTTATGAGGGATCGTAGTTTCTTGCTGATACTGATCAGGGATGTCTTTCCTACTTGGGATTTTACTCTCTTCTGTACTAGTTTCCTCCTTCTGTCGTATAGCTTGTTTATGGCAGGGGTCCACCAGACTGGGTTCCTTTTCTTGGAGGTGTGAGTCTTGGTTTTGCTTGGGGATAGCACCATCCATGCATTCTTGCAGGTGCTCAGAGTGTCTTTGTAAGGGATTCAGCAGCTTGGACAGCATTGTCCTTTAGCATGGGAGGTGTGAACCTTTCCACCTCTGTCTTAAGTAATGTGAAGTTTGATTTTGAAAAGTTTTTCATGGTGGTTTCCTTGAATGGGGGTGGGGGCAGAATGTGGATATCCAGAGTGATTAATCTATGGTCTGATCTAACCAGTGAGGGGTTGACCTCCGGTGTGAAACATCAGTCGCCCATGTTGGTGATGACCAGGACCAATATGCTGTCACCTCTGGCGGGGGTGTTGACCAGTTGATCAGGGCATTCAAGTTTATAAATTCTAGGAAGTGTTGGGCAAGGGAGTTAGTACTTGAGTAGTTCTCCCATTTAATGTTTGGGTAATTGAAATCACCCAATATTAGGGTGTTTGGTAGGATCTTCATATTTTCCAATGTCTCCAGAAACACGGAATGGGGTCCTGGGTCATGGTGGGTGATCTGTTGCAAGCTGCAATTTGAATTGTAGTTTTACCTGTTTAGTTGCACATGGATGATCTCTGAGGCATCGTACTGCACCACTAACCTGGAGGTGTGGGTATCCTTGATGAATATGGATACACCCCCGTGTTTTGGTCTGGGTTCTGTGGCCGAAAAGTATGGTATGAGTTGTAGCCTGGTAATGCTGGGGTGCTCTCTGGAGCCTTAAACCAGGTTTCTCTTACTGCACAGATATCTGTCCTCCGTACTGAGGAGTGTCTCAAATACATACATTTTGAGGTGTAGACTTCTGGAGTTGAGTAGCATTGCCCTCAGTGTTTGGTTACATGTGCTATTTACTGTGGTGGGTTTGTCTTTTGAGCCTTGCCTAAAAAAGGCACTATGGGGTGGCAAAAGCTTTGGCCAGTTTTCGAAATCCTCAGGGTGACTGGTACAAGCCATTTCTTGTGAAGCAACATGGCTTGTCGAGCATGTCATCCCAGGTGGACAGATACTGGATCCCCTTTGAATGACACCAGAAACTTGGCCAATTGTTGAAATTGTTCATTTTTTATACTGTGGCATCATTCTTGGTGAGGGCAGGATGCTACTCAGGGTCAGGGTCATACCGGCCTGGGCTACGTGATCAGAGAGCTCTTCCATGTCTCTTTTCATGTAGTCCAGGGAGGTACATCCTCAGGTCATTCACACCAGCATGGACAGTGACAGAGTCATATTTGTACTTGTTCTGGAGCGACCCGAGTGCTTGTGTTATGTGGCGGATCCTGGCGCCCGACAGGCAGCTAACTGTAACCTTCTCCTTGTCAAGCCTACTTAGTGGGACTTCAGTGTGCCTGACTATAGAGTCGCCTATTACTAGTGTGTTGGGTATGTTATTTTGCCTTAAGGGCTGTGATTGCATGGCACACTATGAAGTATGTGTTTCATGGTTTGTGATGGGGTGTGGAGGTTGCTTGGATGTCTGCTTTGGAGGTCTCTGTTGCTTTTGCAGATTTTTATTTAGAGCCTCCGAGTACTTTTTTGTGCATTTCTGTGTGTTATTTGCCGGTGTTTGTTTAATAGGTCTGTGAGACTGGTGGTGTGTTGCAAGTATTTCCCTTCTCCTCTTGACTGTCAGTTCCAGTCTTGGGTTGAAAGAGCTTTGCCTCCCATTTGGCTGTATAATTGCATCTCTCACATATATTGGTGTTTGGTGGTAGGAGAGGGTTGTCTGTGTACATAAGGCAGTTGTAACATTGCCTCAAAATACCCAGATTCACCAGTTGGACTGGAGAGTACACCTGAAACTGCCCTTTGGACATGCCTGAATAGGTAAAGTGAGCTGTTTTACTGATTTGGCTGGTAGGGACGAATAGAGAGCCTTGTCCTTCTGGACAGTATAGGGGGGAGGTCTAGTGCTAGGGTTAATTAGTGCTTGCTTTGCGTTTTGAGCAAGTGCTGGGCTGTGAAATGAGTGGTTTGAGTGCTTAAGTTGAAAGTTTGTCTAGTTCCAAGGGAAAAATTGAAGAGTAGACTTCATGGAGCCAGGAATAGTTTAACTCTAGCTAACTGGCACTACCCGGCGTGCAAAACCACGCAAATGCGGTTTTAGAAATTATCCCAAAATGGCCAATAAACTACCAACTTCTGGGCTGAAACCACTCCTCCAGGGACAGGCTGCTCAAAGCTCCCCTGTCTCACAGGTGAACAGAGAAACTTCCTTCTATCCAAGTAAGGTATGGGCAGAACAGAAACTTGTAACACAGCCTTGAATTCAGCAGTAACCTGAAACTGGACTATACTAGTTCAGAAAGGCGGGATAACAAGTTGTGTGTGTGTGTGTGCGTGTGTGTGTGTGTGTGTGTGTGTGTGTGTGTGTGCTAATGTTTCAGATTTTTAGTAGGTTCATAGGTAAGTACTAGGCTGTCAGGGGGCATCTATAAGCCTAGCCAGAATGTGTTGGCTTTCGCTCCCCTTATATTGGTTCCTGCCTCTGTCCAGCAGAGCCATTAGTTCCCTGTGCCTTTGTCCAGAGAGCCACTGCAGTGATCCCCGGGTTAAATTTTCTGTTTCCCATCCACTCCAAGGTTTCTTTGAAGAGTTAGTGAGGGCTCTCCCTAATGTAGATTGGAATCCTGTTCCAAAGCATGGAGAGTCTCTGGGACAGGAATCTATCCCTCCAGCTTTCCTTTTATTGTGGTGAGGTTTAGATCTCTAGAGCATGTGGCTTGGGATTTGTTTTTTTAGGTGGAGCATGTCCATCAATTCTGGGTTGGACATGGCCTTGTATGTCAGGCAGAGATCCCTCTAAAGCGGTATGCAACAGAGTACAGCTGGAGTTTCTTCAGTTGGGCTGCAAAATCTGTTTGAGGCCAGTAATCCTCTTGGTGAGGTACTTCTGTGGTCTTTCCAGCTGTTGCAGGTGTCTTGTAAGGTACATCCCAAAGGGGGAGTTGTACTCTAGGATGGGTCTGATAAATGATGAGTAGAGGGCACAATAACCTTTTTGTTCTAGAGGGAACCCTTTTGTGATTAGGTGGGCCACATAGAAGGATTTTCTAACCACCTTGGCAATATGATTATCAAAGGAAAATTACTATCTACTTGGGTCCCCAGACCCCTTATTACATTTTCGAAGGGGACTCCCCCTATGTGGTAGTTCGCGGGTACTTTATTTTTTCCCAAAGGGGATGACTATGCATTTTTTGGCATTTAGCTTGAGGCCATGATCCTGACACCAGGTATCTGTCTCAGTGAGACCCTTCTGGAGGATATCTGTGTCAGCTAGGGGTAAATTATCCCCCAGTTTGCAGCCCTTGCAACTTGGTCAGCCATAGTCCTCCTGTGCTTGCCTGTACCTCTGAGAAGTATATACCAGGGGGGGTCCCAGGACTGAGCCCTGGGGGGCCACTTGTAACGGTTTAGAGTCTGACCTAGAGCCTGCAACCCCACCATGTGGGTTCTATCCTGAGCCAAAAACCCATTTTGGGGCAGGGGTTTATGTTCAGGCTGGTGAGCTTGTCTATAATACCAGAATGGGGAATGGTTTTAAAGCCTTTGAGGTCTAGGTAGGCGGGGGACCCCCTTTTCCCCTCGTCAAAAACCTTGGTAACTGTCTCAAAGAAGTCCACCAGGTTTAGGAGGCATGATCTGCCCTTAACAAAGCCAAACTGGGTAGGGTCCAATGGGGGGTTTTCCCAATGTCTTTTGTTAATGAGTTCCATGATGATGCCCATAGCCTTGCAGACCAGGCTAGTCAGGCTTATGGGGCGATATTTGGGGGGTCTTTTGGGGTCTGGGGGCTCCACCTTTGTGGGGGGATAACTGTTGCTGTGCCCACTCTATGGGTATGTAGCCTGTAGAGAGGCTGAGTTTGAACAGTGTGTTTAGGTGAGGGGTTAGTTCTTTTTGGGAGCTCTGAAGACACAGCCTGGGACCCCAAACCCCAGTCCCATTGAAGCTGTGTTTTTGGCTTTGGATAGGGCCTGTTTTAACCTGTGTGTCAGTGATTCCCAGGGCTCTACATTGTTCTGCTATGGTTATGGGCCCTTTAGGGGTGAGAGGGGGTGAAGTTTGCACTAAACCTGTTTGCCAGAATGTTGGCAATATCAGTCGCTTCAGTGTATTTTGTCCCATTCTGCACTAACTCAGAGCAGATCTGAGAGTTTCCACTTTCTTGACATAGCAAAAGGGCTTTGTAGTTATCTTTGGAGTCCTTGGCAATTTTTCGTTTAAAGCTAGCCTTGGATGATTTTATGAGGGATCGTAGTTTCTTGCTGATACTGATCAGGGATGTCTTTCCTATTGGGGATTTTACTCTTTCTGTACTAGTTTCCTCCTTTTTTGTATAGCTTGTTTATGGCGGGGGTCCACCAGACTGGTTTCCTTTTCTTGGAGGAGTGAGTCTTGGTTTTGCTTGGGATAGAAACCATGCATTTTTGCAGGTGCTCATAGAGTTTTGTAAGGGATTCAGCAGCTTGGACAGCATTGTCCTTTAGCATGGGGGTGTGAACCTTTCCCCCTTTGTCTTAAGTAATGTGAAGTTTGCTTTTGAAAAGTTTTTCATGGTGGTTTCCTTGTTTGGGGGGTGGGGGCAGAATGTGGATATCCAGAGTGATTAGTCTATGGTCTGATCTAACCAGGGGGGTTGACCTCCGGTGTAAACACGTCGCCCATGTTGGTGATGACCAGGTCCAATATGTTGTCACCTCTGGTGGGGTGTTGACCAGTTGATCCAGGGCATTAAGTTTATAAATTCTAGGAAGTGTTGGGCAAGGGAGTTAGTACTTGAGTAGTTCTCCCAGTTAATGTTTGGGTAATTGAAATCACCCAATATTGGGGTGTTTGGTAGGATTCATATTTTCCAGTGTCTCCAAAAAAGGAATGGGGTCCTGGGTCATGGTGGGTGATCTGTAGCAAGCTACAATTTGAATTGCAGTTTTCCCCTTGTTAGTTGCACATGGATGATCTCTGAGGCAGGGCTGCCCCCAACTAACCTGGAGGTGTGGGTATCCTTGATGAATATGGATACCCCCCTTTGTTTTGGTCTGGGTTCTGGGGCCCAAAAGTATGGTATGAGTTATAGCCTGGTAGTGGGGGTGCTCTCTGGAGCCTTAAACCAGGTTTCTGTTACTGCACAGATTTTCTGTTCTCCATACTGAGGAGTGCCTCAAATGCATGCATTTTGAGGTTTAGACTTCTATTGAGTAGCATTACCCTCAGTTTTGGTTACTTGTGCTATTTACGTGGTGGGTTTGTTTTTTAGCCTTGCCAAAAAAGGCACTAGGGGGTGGCAAAAGCCTTGGCCAGTATTCAAAGCCTAAGGGTGACAGGTGCAAGCCATTTCTTGTGAAGCAACATGGCTTGTCGAGCATGTCATCCCGGGGGACAGATACTGGATCCCCTTTGAATGACACCAGAAACTTAGCCAATTGTTGAAATTTATAACTTTTTCTTTATACTGTGGCATCATTCTTGGTGAGGGCAGGATGCTACTCAGGATCAGGGTCATACTGGCCTGGGCTACTGATCAGAGAGCTATTCCATGTCTCTCTTCATGTAGTCCAGGGAGGTACATCTCAGGTCATTCACACCAACATGGACAATGACAGAGTCATATTTGTACTTGTTATGGAGGGGGTTTTTTTTTGGGGGGTCCTGGCCCCGGGGAAAAACCTTTCCCCCCCCAAAAATTTTCCCCAATGGGGGGGTTTTTTTTTTTTTAAATTTTTTTTTAATTTTTTTTTTCAAATTTTTTAAATTTGGTTTTTTTTTTGGGGGGTTTTTTTTTTCCTTTTTTTTTTTTGGGAATTTTTTTGGGGGGTTTTTTTTTTAAAAAATTTTTTTTTTGGGGGGGTTTGGGTTTTGGGGGTTTTTGGGGGGGGCCCCCTTTTTTTTTTTTAGGGGGGGTTTTTTTTTTCCCGTTTTTTTAAAACCCCCCAAAAATTTTTTTGGGGGGGGTTTTGGGGTTTTTAAAAGGGGTTTAAAAAAAAATTCC